>NC_080727.1:13925000-14225000 GCF_019097595.1 Hemibagrus wyckioides
ATCATGAGAAAAAGCCATTAAATATCTCATTAGATGTAAAATATACAGTTACCCATATGTTGTTTTTCCTACCTGTATGCAGCTATTTCAATATCAAGCGCCATCTTGACATTGAGGAGATCCTGGTACTCTTTAAGGTACCTGGCCATTTCACCTTTAGTGGCTCTGAGTTCATTGTCAAGCTCATTGATTGTGTCCTGTAGGACATGTAAATGCCTAATTAGCCATTTATTATGTGACACTTTACTACAAAGTAATGATCAGTTTGCTACAACATGCTAAAGATGTATCTGAAATGTTTTAAACATACTACTGGAGCTTTACATTTGCTAAATCAGAAAAAAGTGATTTGTTTAAATCATCAGAGATATTGACAAACCTGCATGGCTGTGATTTCTGCACTCTGCTTGTCCTCCACTTCCCTCAGCTGTTTCTCCAATGATTCATTAAGGCTCTTGCAGGCATCTATTTCCAGGATGCGTGCCTGCAGCTGCCGCCGGTACTCGCCTGCTTCATCCTTGGACGTTCTCACAGCAGTGGTGTGGTGGGCCACGGTCTCTGTCAAATGCCCCACTTTCCCGCGGAACCAGTCTTCTGCAGCTTGCATATTGCGTGCTGCCAGCCTCTCATACTGTGACCGGATGTCACGAAGGGCACTCGACAGGTCGGGTTTGGCCGTCTCGGTTTCAATGGCTATTTGCGCACCATACTGGAGCTGCACTTGAAGCTCAGAGATCTCTCCCTCATGGAGCTTCTTGAGGAAGGCCAGCTCATCCAGAAGGACACCCACTCTCTTCTCCAGTTCCAGCTGAGCAATAGCTCTCTCGTCAGCCTCTTTACGTGCATCCATGAGCCTGGCTTCAGAGTTCTCACGCTCCAGGGCCTCATCATCATACTGCTTCTGCAGGGCCCTCAGTGTTTCTTCCAAATGCTCCCTCCGGCTCAGAGCAGCCTGCTTCTCCAGTTCAGCCTCATCCACAGCGGCTCGGAGAACACGGGCTTCCTGCTCATACAGGCCACGCAGGCAGGATGGCTCACTGTGCCTCTGCCTCAGTAGAAGCAGCTCAGCCTCAAGGGCACGGTTCTGCTGCTCAAGCTCATGGACACGCTCAATGAAGCCAGCAAACCTATCATTGAGCTCCTGCAGCTGGGCCTTCTCCTGAGTGCGTACTGCTCTAAGGTCTGAGCTCACCTGCGCTGCCTGGCTCAGGTCCAAATCCAGAGGCTGGGCAGCACTGCTCATAAGCAAGGAGGTGGAGGAGATGCGCCCGGGGGAGCTGTATTGGAGCCGAGCGGAGGACAGAGGAGATGAATGGCTGGAGTACACGGTGCGGGAGCGGGTCCGTGTCGCCACACGTGGGGGTGCACTCTCCACATACCAGCGCTTGTATGAGGAGGTGTAGTAAGGATCAAAACCGATGCCACTCATGGCTTCAAGGACAACCAGCTCTGTCTATCTCTTCTTCTCACAGCTAGCAGAGTGAGACACTGCTGCCTCTGCTGCAGTCCCACCTGCTTATATAGCCAGGAAGAGCAGGTCTGACGCAATGGCTTTTCTAAACTCTGACTATGCAGAATCGACTGAAGGAGAGTGTGGGAGGAGCAGAGAGGGATGAAGAGAGAGAGCGGTGGGGAGGGGCAATAAAAAGGGTGTGTGGAGATACAAGCAAAATGAAAAAGTAAGGATGGTGCAAGACAGTACAGATTTGGAGAATTATTATTATTATTATTATTATTATTATTATTATTATTGTTGTTGTTGTTGTTGTTGTTGTTTGCATTATTCAATACTGTTTCGATTTCGACAATTTTATTTTGAGCACAAATGAATTAGACTATATGGCCAAAAGTATGTGGACATCTGACCATCACAAACCTATGGGCTTGTTGAACATTCCATTCAAGATTTAGTCCCCCTTTCCAGTAGATTTGAAGCATGGCTGTGGGGATTTGTGCTCATTCAGCCACATTAATGAGATTGAGCACTTATGTAGGGCGAGAAGGCCTGATGCACAGTCAGCATCCCAATTCATCCTAAAGGTGTTTAGTAGGGTTGAGGTCAAAGCTCTGTGCAGGACACCTTGTTGTGTACACAGGGTCAGTGTCATGATAGAACAGGTTTGGGCTCAACTCCTTAGTTCCAATGAAGGGAAATTGTAATGCTGCAACACAGAAAGCATTATAGAGCATTGTAGACAGTTTTGTGCTTCCAAACAGTTTGTAGAAGGCCAACACATGGGTGTGATGGTCAGGTGTCCACATACTTTTGGCCAGGTAGTGAACATGTAAAATACTAAAGGAATAATCTACTATCAGGACAGATTTGAATAGATATGAATTATGGATGCTGAATAATCCTCTTTTTTAGAATAAGCAATAACATATCAACATTTGTCCAAGAAAAATATATATTGTTTCATTTGTTTTTGATGTTTATGACAAACACAGAAATGTTTGATAGGGTAGTTAGTAAAATCCAGATATTTGACGGGTTCCCTCAGAGAAACAAATAAAAAATAAATCTTATCTGGATGTCCTTTAGTCATGTGATTTTAATCTCTTCACATTTTATTAAACTTTCTTTTGCTTCTTTTTCAGATTTCTTTTGCTGAGTATCAAAATTCTTAATTACCTCTTTTTATTTAATCATCTATGTGTACAGAAATCTGTAGCCCATTGCCTAACTCTACACAGCCCATCAAACCAAAAATAACCCAGATGGAAGCTATTGAATTCCTTCAGATATCATTTACACTCTGCCTTAATGCTTTTTTCCTGTTTCAGTTCAATATTTGATGTATCATGCAATATTAACTAGGCATACTGCACTGTGAAGTCAGTTATACATTGCACTCCATTGTGCTGTTAAGCATGATGTATTTTTGTAACCAGTTTTAAAATTAAAGTCAGACTGTAAGCTCTGTGGATACAGGAATTAGTACAGTTACTGGGATAGACAAAGCTTATACAGTGATATACTTCTACCATGACACGTGACTACCCCTGCTGGTTATCATGAGTATTGCATCCAAAGATTTCACCAGAGATGTGCTTGCACTTTATCATATCCATGTGCAGACTGCTGACTTTTAATTTTCTACTGCACTAGTTAGTCAGCTATAATAATAATCATGTTGCACTAAAAAATGTATTGTACCTCTCTCACTGGAGATTCCAGAGGTGCACTTCTCATAATGAGAAGCTTCTTCTAAGTTAAATTGTGTTTATTTGTTACATATACATTACTGCACAGTGAAATTCTTTCTTTTCATATCCCATCCTTAGAGGGTTGGGGTCAGAGCTCAGGGTCAGCCATGATGCAGTGCCCCTGGAGCATAGTGGGTTGGGGGAATTGCCCAAGGGCCCATAGTTGGCAGCTTGGCGGTGCTGGGGCTTGAACCCCGAACTGACAGTGCACCTTGCATTGGTTTGGTATTTGTGTTTTTTCATACTAAGTGATGTTCTGTAATAGTGGACTGAACTGCTTAGGTTAATTCATTTTGCAGAACCCCTCAAAACCTTAAAGAGTCTTCTAAAATAGCATTTTACCCAAAGGTCTAATGAAACTCTATTAGGTTATATCTGATATTTGCACCTTTATTCCACAGCTCTCAGTTTAAAAGTCATGTTGCTATTTTGAATCTATAGATAACCTTTGCCCTTAGAGCCAGCAGACAAACCTCCCATCTTCAAAAGCCCCAATATGACTAGCTGATCCTGGCTGTCTGTCTAGAGGTCGAACTGTTTTCATTGGTTCACAGCGGGTGATCTCGGGACTCCACACAGCTTCACATTCCACTATGCTATAAAAAGAGTCAAGCTTATACACTCAGGGCTGCCAAGCTCACTTTTACAGTGTGTCTGTGTGTGCACGCTACAGCAAGGAAGGCTGCATCTCACCGGTTTGGTCAACCTCAAATCTAAAAGACACTCATCATGACTGCTGTTCATCGTCTGGTCATCGTGCGGCATGGAGAGAGCAGCTGGAACCAGGAGAACCGCTTCTGCGGCTGGTTTGATGCAGACCTCAGCGAGAAGGGAGTGGAGGAGGCCAAGCGCGGTGCTCTAGCCGTCAAAGATGCAGGCCTTAAGTTTGACGTGTGCTATACCTCTGTGCTGAAGCGTGCCATCAAGACCTTGTGGACCATCATGGAAGGCACAGACCAGATGTGGCTGCCTGTGGTGAGAACTTGGCGTCTGAATGAGCGTCACTATGGTGGATTGACTGGCTTGAACAAGGCAGAGACGGCAGCCAAACATGGAGAGGAGCAGGTGAAGATCTGGAGACGCTCATTTGACATCCCACCTCCACCCATGGATAAAGACCATCCCTTCCACAAGATCATCAGCGAGGTGGGACACTGATTCTAAAAAAAAAAAAACGTTATTCCTCAGTGCTAAAGTAGCAACACATTAATTTGACATTGTAATGGGGAAATTGCTTAACATAATTATCCATATTTATATAGATTTTTTGCACAAGTCTCAGGAATGTATCATGCATCATGACTCCAGGTTGATATTCTACCACCAGTCTAGGCGCTATAAGGGTCTGAAGGAAGGTGAGTTGCCAACCTGTGAGAGTCTGAAGGACACCATTGCACGTGCCCTGCCCTTCTGGAATGAGGTAATTGTCCCTGAAATCAAAGCCGGCAAGAACGTCCTCATTGCGGCCCACGGAAACAGCCTGCGTGGTATTGTCAAGCACTTAGAGGGTGAGTTTCACACAATTTCACCCTGAACACACTCATACACATAGGACAAACTGCAAGTCTGACCATGAGGCTTTCACATTCCCAAATGATTCTGCATCTAATAATAGTCCCCACTCACACACAGAGGAAAAGGCCACAAGCTAGATTCTCATTACAGCTGCGACCTTTCTGAAGAAAGGTCTTACATTCTCCATCAACTGAGCTTCACTCAGTCATTCCTGAGGGAAAGAAGGGGCCAGGAATGGTTAGGAGTGACCTTAACACTTCACACTTAGCCTCAGAAAGATTATATTAGTACTTTAGGATCCCAGAAGAAGATTTGAAATATTAACTGAACACAATACAACACTTTCTATCAAGAAAAACAACTTTATTCTATGTAGGTCAAAAAAGGTTCTAGAAATTTGTAAATCTAGGACATCATTCAGGTAAATTAGCTGTATTATTTAAATTGTGATGTTCAGGCTATTATAGTTAATGTAGTTTTAATTGCCTTACTGTAATGCATTTAACATGTTTACATGTTTACTTTTTTCAATAACTAAAGCTATTTTCATGACTTATTTTTATTTATTTTTACTTATTATTATTGTTCACTATTGTGCTCATTTATTTTTTAGCTTGTTAACTATAATATCAGCTTACATAATAGCAGTTTACTACAATGCTAACTAGCTAATGAACTACCCTGTTTACTATACTGCTAGGTCACAAGCATATTATATTGATTTTACATTAATTATATTGTTTTCTATAATACTAATTAATGAGTTATCTTATTTTCTCTAAAGTTACATCCTGTCCTATCTAGTAGTTTACTAATGCTAGTTCATGCTAGCCCATTTACTGTAATGTTAGTTCATTATTTTTTTAAATTATTTAACTAGCCCATTTATTTTACCTGATTGAAATAATACTAGATTCTTTTAATGATAGCTCAGAGGTTAACTTGTTTATGCTTAGGAAGGTTGTGGGAGATGTAAATGGGCATGTCACTGTCTAGTAGAAAAAGGAAAAGAGTTTTACAAAGAATCATATCAGTTATGTCACGGTAGACATAATAAACACCTCCTTTAGACTGATACAACTGAACTGTTCTTAAAATACTTTTTTATTTCTTTTTGTATTTCTTCAGATGGACTGAGGCCAAAAATGCACATTCATTCAGTTCAGAGGTCGCCTTTTGTCCTGTTTATCTGTCTTTTTCCTCTCCTCCTTGCTAGGTATGTCCGATGCAGCCATCATGGAGCTAAACTTGCCCACTGGCATTCCCATTGTCTATGAGCTGGACAAGGACCTGAAGCCTGTGAAGCCCATGCAGTTTCTTGGGGATGAGGAGACTGTGCGCAAGGCCATGGAGGCTGTGGCTGCCCAGGGCAAGGTGAAGAAGTGAGAGCAGACAAGGACACAAAGACTGAACCTAATCAAGACTTCCCCTTCTTACCCCGTCCCACTCATCCTGTCCGACTCCACTGAACGCCATTCCACCATCAGAGCACTCTGACACCCCTTTTCCACCAAACATGGTACTGGTTCTCACCAGAAAATATTTTTAAAAGATTTCCAGTTGTGTCACCATCTTCGACAATTTTAAAAACATTGCAAGAGATATAAAGAGAGCTGTGTGTTTGTATTGCTTTTAGACATTAATATTAGCATTAGTTAATATTAGTTTAGATTGTCGCATTGTTGGTTTTGATTCATTAGTTCTGCAACAAATATTGTGAATTCTTCAAGCACTGTTCATGCTTTATTTTACTGGCAGACGTGTTAATGTCTTGATAGAGTGGAGAAGAGCATACACCTTGTTATAGTGGAAAAGGGTAGTCAAAACCACGTCACATGACACATGTGCCTGTCCTCCCTTTTATGTATAAATAAATAAATATGAAACATCTTTTCCATCCCCTAAAAAACATGGCTGATTCATAAAGCCCACATGATAGGGCTGCTCCCACTTTAACAAAAGAAAGCCATTGCTATTTTGTGTACTTTCTTGCTTTAGTCATTCCTCTCTCCTCCCTCTTCTCCTCCATCTTGGCGTGATTTCAGGATTTTCAGCAGAGCAGCGCAGTGCAGTGTAAGCTAAGAGCTTCATGCTTGGCGTGGGGAGGTCGCAAGGTTCAGTCTGGCCGCCATCCCGTCCCACAGTGCTGCAGTGTTGCCTCAGCACGACTGCACCTCTCCAACATGGCGTTCTCTCACACCATCCTGAACACTAAGCCACCATTATTACAGTAGGAGGCAGTTCAGGTTCTATATTGACAATAGTGAAAGAGAACAGGTGTGTGTGTGTGTGTGTGTGTGACTGTGATTCGAAAAGGAACATCACTCTCTCTGGGCATCAGTCCAGCCATAGGATCACTTTAGGGCCTTATACATTATGTAGGGATGCTTATTTATAGCTCTTATTGAGAGTGTATAGCTAGAAAAAAAGCTTTATGCACACTTTTATAGGTACATACATCAGTATTCAACCATCTAAAATAATAAAGCCCAAAATATACGCTACTAAATAAAAATAATGTTCATAATAAGAATTCTAGCGCGTTAGAAATGAACAGATGAAAGAAACAGTTAATGAGCTCCTCTTTAGGCAGGACATCCACTTGCTAGACTCCATGGAGCAACCTGGGAATATCAAATCAAGTATTTTATTTAACCCAACAATGCCATCTTGTGTTCATTTGGCGTTTAGGTCTACACAAGCTCTCAGACCAGAGAGTTGAAAGAGTTTGTGTCGTCTTTAATTAAATACATAAAAATCACTTCTGGGTTGTTTTATTTACTAGACCCATCACATGAACCTTGCCTGCTACTAGGAAAAAATAACATTAAAAAATTTAATCCAAAAGGTTTAAAACAATTGCATGTACATTATATTGCCAAAAGTTTTGGGACACCCCTCTAAATCATTGAATTGAGGTGTTGTTTTTCAGGGGTTGGTCTTGGCCCCTTAGTTCCAGTGAAAGGAACTCTTAATGCTTCAGCATACCAAGACATTTTGGACAATTTCATGCTCCCAACTTTGTGGGAACAGTTTGGGGATGACCCCTTCCTGTTCCAACATGACTGTACACCAGTGCACAAAGCAAGGTCCATAAAGACATGGAGTAGCAAGTTTGGTGTGAAGGAACTTGAAAGGCCTGCACAGAGTCCTGACCTCAACCTAGAACACCTTTGGAATGAATTAGCGCGGAGACTGTGAGCCAGACCAAAACTGGGGAGTCTGCCTTTACATGCACATGACTGTAATATGGAGTTGGTCCACCCTTTGCAGCTATAAGAGCTTCAACTCTTCTGGGAAGGCTTTCCACAAGGTTTAGGGGTGTGTTTATGGGAATTTTTGACCATTCCTCTAGAAGTGACGTCAGGCACTGATTTTGGACGAGAAGGCCTGGCTTGCAGTCTCCGCTCTAATTCATCCCAAAGGTGTTCTATCGGATTGAGATCAGTGTTCTGTCTTTGTTCAGTAATTTTATAATAAAACATTATGCACATGAAAAATTATTGTAAAGATTGAAGTAAAGTGCAAACAAAACTGGCGAAACTGGATCTGAAAAATCCATATGACCATATTTTATATATATATATATATATATGATGATCAAAATCCTAATTCATTTAGAAAAGAAAAGTGTCCAGTCTTATCCGCAACAGGCCAGTGTAAGTGCAGGTTTTCATACTAATCCTGCAGGAGCCAAACCAGAGTCTATTGAAAGCCCCTGCTTTAGAAAATTATCCATCCATCCATTTTCTATACCCACTTATTCCTAGTTAGGGTCACGGGGGTCTTCTGGAGCCTATCCCAGCGCACATAGGGCGAAAGGCAGGGGTACACCCTGGACAGGTCGCCAGTCCATCACAGGGCGCTTTAGAAAATAACATTTTATTTAAATTACTAAAGAGACTGCTTAGTCTATCTCTCTGACCCGGGACAGTCAGAGGTTCCTCCACAACACTTTAAAACCACTAAAGACACTCTGTAACATTGTGTAAGTGGACTCAGATGCTGGACTAAAGCCTGGTAGTCCCTGTAAAATGTTTAACAGCTGGTTTATACTCTTTGTGCTCTCTGGGTTGTGTCTTTGCTTAGAATTGTTGTGGCATAAGGCAGGGGACAACGTGGACACAATCACACACACTCACAGACACATTCACACACTAAAGACAATTTAGAGATGCTAATCAGCCTAAAATGCATGTGCTTGGCCAACATACACCTGCTTGCCATTCTGCTCCTTGGCCTTGTGCTCCTGACGGAGCTTAAAGCGCTCAATAAACCTGTAACACAACAGAAACACTGCTATTAGAGTCTCTATCTAAACACTGCTGATAGTCTTTATGTCTACAACAGCAAAAAAAAAAACATCTGATCTTGACTGTAATAGCCTTATAGTTTTAAGCAGGACTTTTGTTTTAACAATATAAGGATTTTAAGAAACTTCAAATGGAATGAGTTAACCACAGACATTTGTTAAGAACCCGGACATTTAAACCCAGGCTGGTTAGTAAAACTTAGTAAATTACACTGGGCTTTCACTTTACGTTTTTTCAGAAGCTTGCCATTGAGCTTCTTCATCACCCTGTTTGCTTCCTCCTCAGAGTAAAACTGGAAAAGCCATAGCCTTTTGACCGTTTCTCATTAGCAACAACCATCAGGAGAGACAAGACCAGTCAACACAGAATTCATGTCAAACAAAATTAATTCTTTACTATTTTAAAAAGAAAACATGCTAATCATGCTACACAGATGCCTTTCAAATCCAAGCTTGCATGAGAGGACCTTCCCAAAGACGGAGAAGGTGTCAAAAAGGACCACGTTGTCAACAGACTTGTCCAGGTTTTTGATGACCTGTTTTCCCAAGCAGCTGTTCTTCAGAGCTGGATCTCTCTGAAACCACATGACGTGCATGGGCCGCTCCATAAGGAGTTCAGAATCGAGCATTTCCAATGCTCTCCTCAGCTGAGGGAATGGAAATAAATTACAGCAAATTAATTTCAATAACAAATGCTAGTTTGGATATTGTTATGAGTTAGTATGTTATTGTCTTAGTATTTAATTCACTTAATTTCACATGTAAGAACTAATAAATAAATAATAAGTGCCTTTCATATGAGGCACATACTGTAACTTGACCATATTCATGTAATAAAGCAGTAAAATAATAGAGGTACTACACATGTAGGTTTATGTAGGCTATAAACTGGTACTAAAATGCAGAAATAGTGTAAATAACAGCGTTCTCAGTGTGTTCTGTACAGCGCGTATTACCATCAGCTCGATGCTTGAAGTTCACAAAAGCATAGCTGAGGGAGGAGCCGGTCTTCCAGACCCTGCAGAGACAGACGGAGTGAATGTCTCCTGCAGGGCTGAATTTCTTCATGCTCATGGGCTCCATCACGTTAGGGTGCAGATCACCCACATACAGTGCAGCCATCTTTGAGCTTACACACACACACACACACACACACACACACACACCCTCACATACTCACATGCACTCTAACACACTCACATGCTCACACCTATACACTTACACTCACACAGACACAATTACTCACTTGTTTATTCTCTTTACTCCTGCATGAAAGCATATAGTCTGTAATTATACACAAAAAACATGATAGTGTGTTTGTGTGTGTGTGTGTTCGTAAAATCTCATTTTTGAACAATGCTAAAAATATTGAACAGGTTTGATGTAATGGGGATGTTGGTCTCCATATGGAAAACTACTATTTTACAAAAATGACAACTATAAAGAGAAAAAAAAAGAAAACAGCCCAAGGTCAACTCAATAGCTACACTTTGGCAAAGAGTAGCAGCAAGAAATATATTGTTTTATACACATAACATTTTGTGAGGTTTGTGAACAATTCAGCATATTGCATTTCCTGTGATCGCTGTATTGATCTCGCTGATATCAACTTAAATTCCATTCAGTTAAATGAACACTCACTTAACTGGATGGAATTTAAGTTGATATCAGCTAGATTGAGAAGATTTGAGTTTGAAATGCAGGTATGTCACATTATAATGTGTGTGAAGTATAGTTCAGGATTTTCAGATGGCTGTGTAACTGTGTTGAGGATGTAATGCAGAAATGTGTTTAATCTGATAAAAAACTATCAGCAAAGATCAGTGATGAAGACCCTTGAGACAGCAATCTCATCTATACACACTTTTCACATGTGCATTCATCTGGAAAAATAAACATTTTTATTATCTGTATAAACCTGAGCCAACATGAATTCTGTAAACATGTCCCTTGAATAATCACACTAGAAAGGGTCTAGTCACTCTTCTGCTCTCCTTTTCTACCCTCCTTCTCTTTTCACTCAACTTTTTCTCTCTTCCTCTTTCTTGTTTTTTACCAGATCATTTAAATACGTTTCATGTTATATACATTATTTATATACATGATATCTACATATCATTTTATATACATAAGAAATCATTTGAGATGTGTGTGAACAATTTAGCACATTGCATTTCCTGTGATGATTACTATATTAATCCAGCTGTATGTAAATAAGCCACCTTTGCTTTATGTTCTTGTTTGTTTGTTTGTTTGTTTGTTTATACCAACCAGACATAGCATGACCATTATGACCACCTACTGTGTCGGTCCCCCTTGCACTGTGTATTCTGACACCTTTCTATCAGAACCAGCATTAACTTCTTCAGCAGTTTGAGCAACAGTAGCTCGTCTGTTGGATCGGATCACACGGGCCAGCCTTCACTCCCCACGTGCATCAATGAGCCTTGGCTGTCCATGACCCTGTCGTCGGTTCACCACTGTTCCTTCCTTGGACCACTTTTGATAGATACTGACCACTGCAGACCGGGAACACCCCACAAGAGCTGCAGTTTTGGAGATCCAGTTGTCTAGCCATCAAAATTTGGTCCTTGTTAAACATTATGCCTGACAATAGATCATGCAATAACAATTATAAACTATTATTAATAATTATTAATTATTAACAATTAATCAACTTTTATAATTGCAAAATAAAATGTACAATATACGTATAATGTAGAGGATTTATAATAGGAATTTTTTGCCTAAAAGATATTTAAAACCAGTTATTTGATTATATTGATTTAGAGGAAACCCGCTGGAGGTAAATCTTTCTTTCCTCTTTAATATTTGATTTGTTTCTCCAGCTGATCTGAATGAGGCTGAGGGTCATGTAGCCTCAGTAGGAGGTGAAGTGTGCGATCAATTTACTGTATTAGGCATGAACTCTGCCACTCTGGGGTGGATATAACATCTAAAAAAAGGAAGCTTATATGCTATATTAACTTGTATAAAGTGTCTACTTAATATTTCCTAAATAAATAAATTGGTATAATAAATAGATTCCTAGGTTTACCCCCTCCAAAAAATGGATTTAAGCCACTTTTGCCTGCTGTGTGAACTAGCCTTATCCACCCCTCCCACCCAGAGAGCACAGGCAGTTTTGCTTTCTTGGCTCTCTGTGACATTGTTGGGATTCTGACTCATGATCTCTGGGTGATAGAGGAACCACTTTTCTGCTACGCCACTGGCACTGGAACTGGAACTGGAACTGAGACAATCTTGGAGGGTCTGAAGTCACTGGTAATCCTGCTGCACTGTTGCTTGTTAGAAAGTGATATTGTGGTTTATAAAACTAGGGAAATTTAGCTATATGTAGCTATAGACTGAACTGTGCTTGAAGGTACTTGTGTGAAAAGGTTATTTTGCTGCCTTTTGCACATTTTTCATCTAGATAAGTAGCTTTATTGCAATTTCAACCATTTATAGCTGACGCATTACATAGTGACATGAAATGTTTCATCATGCATGCTCTTTCACATCACTGGTTTTACTTGAACTTTTTCTCTCTTCCAGCCGAGGTCGAGAAATTCCAGCTCTACCTGATCATGCAGCCACCAAGGTTATGGCGTAAAGGTAAAGGCCTCTAAAAAAAATTCTCACTGCCGTACACACTGCAGAGATTAGGATAGAAACCATTGCCTGTTTTTCCGATTTGTGGTAGAAACATCTTGAAACTGCTTTTATAATTACGCTCGTAGTAAAAACATATTTCTGCAAGTTTATGTTAATGTCTGTTCATTGCTCAGGGTCCAGTTGCAAAGCACAAAAGCATTGGACTGAGATGAAGACATTTGAGTCAGAGAGAGAGTTCTACCTTGAGCAGACATTGGAAGATACTCGCCCCCCGCCACAGGACACACACCTCTGGTAACTAAAACATGACCAGTATAATTATCTCCCACTGTAGTACAAATAAACTGAGGTTTATATGAGAGTGACACTTCGACATGTCAGCACTCAGACTGGAGTCAGCGACAACACCTCTGACATTTCAAAAGGCGGTACCAAGTCTGTCCCAGAATCCACAGGGGGTCTCATCACTTCTCTCCATCCTCTAAGGATCCATGGCAGCCCATCAGAACCACCTCGAAGCCCCACGCTGCGGGAGTGTGAGGTCATCATACGGCAGCTGTATAACGCCAACAGTCTTCAGTCTCAGGAAGTAAGTGCACCATATCCTCCCAAACCAATTCCTATCTCATATGCAGACATTTCAGCAGGATGCGCTTTCCCCCCAGATTCTCCGCATCAAGGCCGTCCTCAGGGACATTGTGTTCAACCGGAAAATCACCCCAGAGAACTACATTATGGCCAAAGCCTATCTCGCTGATGAGAAAAGGTTCTTATCCTTAGTTTCTATCTTCAGGCATGAATGCATGAAACATGATTAATCTGACTAGTGATCTTTTACACATCAGTGGGATTAATCATCTATGCATATGAGCTAAATTTGGGATATTTTTTCCTTCTCTGCAGAACTGAGGAGCCAGAGATGTTTCCAAAACTTCCTTTTTGTGCCCTGCCCAAAGGACTGTAAGTCATGGTCCAGCCCACAGTGTTTGCAAATCTAGTTTAACTTTAACCATTACACTGAGCTCCTCTTTCCTCTTTCTGTGCAACAGGGTGGTGTGTCAAGCTAACAAGACAGAGAGAGTGATTCTTCCCTCACTCAAACAGAGCCTCAGCAGGAGAACTCGAGCTGTGCAGAGGAGCCGCTTATGGAGAAAAATACCATAAATGTTAAATACTATATTATTCAGACTGGACTATTAGCATATTTATAGTAGGCATGTTATTCAATTGGCAGGTCTAGGGTCAGGCCAGCTAGGGTTTCTGATTTAGATTTAAAGTCATCTCGTAATTCTTAAAATTATTAGAATCACTCTTGGCATTTCAGAGCTTTTTACACACGATGCTCATTTTTATAGACATTCATTGTTGTGATACATATATTTTGAAATATCTTCAAGCCTTTTTGTATTACCTGCATTAATTCAGGTTGCACATTATAAAACCTATCCATTGTATCTGTGATTTAACAAAAAGCGTGTATTGTAATTGTTTATTTTAATAGACAAATGTTATCTGTCCATTTTCTATGTTTCATGTATTAACTGATTTCAGATCCTTTTCATTTGTATTCATTACTTATCGCAATATACTATAAAAAAAAACTAAATGGATTGGTGTTCTTTCAAATGAGTTCCCAAAAATATCCTTTTGTTTATTTACAATAAGGTTTCAGCAATAAGATATTAGCACCATTTATGTACGTGAGTAAAAAAATGGAGAATTTTGGAATGGTCAAGTCAAAGCCCAGATCTAAATCCTATTGAGATCCTGTGGGGTGATTCGAAATGGACTGTGCATGCAATAAACCCACACAGATAACACAGATGAAAGAATTCTGCATTGGGGAGTGGGGGAAACGTTCTTCCAGTCCATGTCAGAAACTGGTAGATGGCTACAAGAAACATCTCACCGAGTTTATTTCAGCCAATGTGGGAAACACCAGCTATTAGGGCATAGGGTGTCCTAACTTTTTCCTCAGGTGAAATACACATTTTTGTTGAATTCTTTTGTTTAATATGTGAAAACAAAGTGATATTTTGTTGGTTACATGCAATTACACCATTTTCATCTACAGATACAAATTTAAACAAGATCAGAAATTGACATTTCTTAAAAAAGAACTTGGGGTGGGGTACATGACTGTAGTTTGACCATGCTTTCCCCCCCCACAAACATAATTACTGGGTTTAAATCAGGGGGGCAGTTGCAGTTGCATGATACATTGATTTCCAGGCTGTTTTATAAACCTCAGCGTACACTGCACAGTGAAGCAAACAGATTATTTATTAGAGTAAATAAAAACGCATTCACACACACCAGTGTTTTTAGTGGTCCTTTACATACTGTACTGCTTAAGAAAAGAATTATAGTACTTCATCAGATTTGTAACTGCAAACAGATGGAAGTGATGAGTTTTATGCTGCAAGACATCCCTTGTTGCCGTGATCAGGCAGCAGAGAGACATGCCTGTCTCACACTTTCAGCCCAGGTGTTGAGCAGAGCTGTGACCGAGTGCTTGTCAGGAAGCTGCAGCAGTTTGGATGTCATGTTCTTGTGGACATTTTGCAAAAATGGGTTTGCCTCTGAAAAGAAAGGGAGAATATTGTGAGTGTCATTTTACAGACTGCAGATGTAGTTGATTTCCAACATGCATAAAATGCAACAGCACATGCTCCAAAACGACTTGACACAAATTTGCAATTGTGCTTTTTCATTTCACTTCACAGGTTTACAGATTATAAATCTACATGCAGAGTTCTGACAAACAGTGTTCACAACTAAAAATAAGTCTGGAGCCTCCCTCAGAACCACAGACATGACCCTACCTCCCTCAGTTCACTGAAGCCAGCTCATCACCCTGGGCCGCCAACCTGGCCTCACCACCACATCTACCATTTTACTGAATATAGGTGACTGCTCTCTTACCATACTGCTGATCATCGTTGTCCCATTGAGGGCTCTGCTCAGGATAGTCTGATGGAATGCTCAGCTGGAGAGGAGGAACACTCGGAAGGGTCTTATCATCTGGAAGAATAGAAACCAAATTTATCAGATTATAATGCAAGCTCTACTCTGATCCCCATAGGGACAGACTTTGTTTAGGTGCATAGGAGGGTTAATTTTTCAACAGAGAGAGTGTGAAAACATATGAATAAAAGACTCTATATCCAAACTCACCCAGTTTGCAGATTAGGTGAACCGTCCCATTGTTACTGCAGAAAGACGGGTCCAAGTTGACAAGGAATTTGGAATCGAGGCGCGCTACCTCCCCCTGCAGGATGTTTGGGATAGTCTGACGATCATCTTCCTCATACTTCCTCTTTCGAGTAGGAATGATGGGCCCTCTGCAGGTCAAGTGATGGTTAAAAGAGTGCATGCTATAAGCATAATTATTCTTACTTTAAAGAATCAGAATTTTTTTCTGATTTCTAGCACAAAGAAGGAAGTTATGGGAAGTTTTAAGTTTTAATTGTGAGTACAGTCTAGCATTATTAATGCTGGCATTAAGCATGCTGAATTGTTGCAGTTACTCCAAGAGCAAATAGTTTCAGTGGCACTCACGTGATGGGAGACCCATGAATGGCCGTCATTGCGGGGGCAAACGTTCGGTAGAGAGAATGGTTGAAAACTGGTGAACGGATGTTGGCCAAGACAGCATCGAGCAGTGGCTGGCAAAGGTACTGTTTTTTGGAAGGCACTGTAGGAGGAGGAGGAGTAGGCTGAGGACAGAATGCACAGCAGTTAGAACATGACTATGGGATTTGATTTGCTATGCAGCAGCTGGGTAAAAATTATATTTTAATATCTAAAAAGGACATTACATAAGAACAACGGATCTGCTGAGCTATAACTGGCAGACATTGATTAATTTTGAATTAACTGTAGGCTCCTTTTCTTCAGTGTAATAAAATGTATTTTCTAAAATGTGATTAAGATGATCGAGATCAGTTGCATCAGTTCACATGATTACACGATAAGAACGAAATGTGATCAGAATGTGATCAAACAGATTTGGTCACAGCAACAAAACATTACTTAGAGGAAAATAAGCCAAATGAATGATAGTTCTGTCTGCCAATCATGATTTTATTTCATTTCTTCTGCACAATATCATGTTGATCTCCATAGACAGCAGGATGTACATGCACAGTGTCTGTATAACTTACGACTGCCATGTCATTCTTGAGCTTCTCCAAGGCTATTTCACACTTCTGTAGGGTTTTAAGGGGGCATCTATTGAAAGAAAAACACAGTGGCTGAGTCAAAAGTGAAAGTTCAAAACTATGGACTATCTGATTGATGATAAGCTTAATGAGCAAGTGTTCACCTGGTGTTTGGATCAGTGAGAATATTTAGCAGACTTTTCATTTTGCTCAGATCCTTCTTCCTTTCTGGTAAAGAACAGGAAAAAGGCAACATTTACACACAAGAAAAGCAGTAACACTAGGACAGAGCTGAAAAATGAATACAAAAATACCTTCATTTTTGTCAATCTTGTTAATCATCCTGCGCAGTGGTTCAATGTACTTGGAGAGCTGTTTCAATTTGTCCATGTACAGTTGGTCCTCTGACTGGGATGCACTCGCTGGACTCATCACAGAGCTGGGGTTACCTGCAGGCAAGCACAAGCAAATCTCACTTTCCAGTCAATTTTTAGTCACAAAATAATTTCAAAACACTCTTATTAATTGTTTAACCCAAATAGATTTTTTTGGATGAATAGTTGTTAAAAAATCTTAAATTAACCCCCATTAAACAAATGTATACACATGTATTTATGATTGAACTTCCTTTATATCAGCTCTCCAACACAATCTGATGGTATTAGCTAGTTCGTAATCAGAAAACAATATCTACCTTGCCAGAGTTTTCTGACATTAAAGATACAAGCATTTATGTTTTTATTTAAAGTTAATACATTGTATTTCTCCTTGTTCATTAATACTTGCTAAAATACTTTCAACTCCTGAATAGAATGGAACAGTGCATTAGAGAATGCGCCAATAGTTTTACTCTAGTTCTTTGGTGAATTATGTCAGACCTGTAAAATCTGTCCATCCATAGCAATGTTCAGTCCTAAATATACAGTATGTTGGTTTTTTTTTTTTTTTAATCACAACCTGTAGAATACTTTGAAGTTTTTCCAAATCACATATGTGGGATCTTTACTATTTGACAGAACATATCCTTCCTAAACAAAAGCACCACATTTTTAAATACTGTTAAAGAGGGAAGAAATGAGTCCTATTGTCCAGAACATTCATCGTTTCTGCCAAGAAACCTGCACTGTTGTGTGCCACATACCTGGAGTGCTGAGAGGTCCAGGAGATGGCACTTGCAGTGGGTAACTCTGTGGTGTGCGTGCTGTGGCTGGACTCTGTGAAGGCTGTGGGGAAGGACTGGGTTGGAAACCTCCTGGAGATGGTGTTGGACCAGAGCTGAGAAACAAACAAACAAAACAGTATAGTTCCTTCCCCATCATGTCCTTACATATGATATTATTGGACAAAACTGTTGTATTTTTAGGGTGTGTGATCTCTTCTCATATATGTGTGCTTTCCACTTTCCTGCCTTTTTAATATTATACTATATAAAATACTGACTTCTAAATAAAAAAATGACTTTTAAATAATAGAGTTTCTCAAGATATAAGCATTAAAAGTCTTAGGGTGGCACAAAATGTCCCCGAATATATTTTATGCCCTTTATACCACAGCAAATTGTCAAACTGATAATTGTTAACTCATTAATTCATGCTCTCTTTCTCTTAGTCCAAGTTAATAAATCCTGAAGACATTCAGAGGTGCAGTTGTAGACTTAACTTCTGATCAATCAAAATCCACAATTGAACAGCACTATGGCATAACATGCATTAATATAAGTTTCCCTAAAGCTATAAAACAAGAGGAAACCTCAAAATGGATGGGGAGAGAGAATTTGAAATGAACATATAACGTTCAAGATGCCTTTCCCAATCTTTAGATGCTATGAAAGTCCACACAAATCAGCTTATTCTTTCACAAAACAGATTAGGAATAAGGTCGAGGGCCACGGGAAACAAAGGTACCTGACAGAGTTGGGCTGTGATGAGAGTGGCTGTGGAGAGGGTTGAGGCTGTGGAGGAGGAGGCATGGAAGGCTGGGGTGTCTGCACTTGGACCGGAGATGGTGAGGACATTTGTTGACCCTTTGAAGAAGAAGACAGAGTAAAAAGGTATATGAATATGCACATAGAGTTACCATTTTAACTAAACAACCTTTGTGGCCATAAAAGTTTCTGGTCTGTCACACACATTAAAACAACAGCTTTCACTCTGAGGTCTGCTGTTTTACTTACCTGCACAGCTTGCGAAATAGCAATAACATCCTACCACCCTTTTCCCCGACACACATAAGGATTGGGTTTAAATGAGGGGGAGACAAAAGGGGACAGCTGTTATGTTAGGGCTTGATCATGGACAGCCTCTCTGTTGCGAGGGGGAGCCACAGATGTGGGCACCTACTGGAAAGCCAGCACTCTGCCCCTGGTGTAAATACCTGTGGCATT
Source organism: Hemibagrus wyckioides (assembly GCF_019097595.1). Lineage (NCBI taxonomy): Eukaryota > Metazoa > Chordata > Actinopteri > Siluriformes > Bagridae > Hemibagrus > Hemibagrus wyckioides. The sequence goes on from NC_080727.1 coordinate 13,944,199, forward strand.
TGCTGTCCTCCCATGGCAGCAGGGTTTGGAGGATTGGCAGAGTTCGGAATGGCGCGGGGCAACCGGGGTGGCATTTGTATCCCAGCACGGGGCATCATCTTTGAGGAGGACAGAGGGGACAACAGACATGTCACAAGCAAAAACAATAAATGCAGTGCATCAGCGGATATGAGAGGAAGCACATGCAAACATGCACACTCAGAAAACTCAGGTCCAATGAGGGACTACAGGCACAGGAGCACGCAAACAAGGAGACGTTCTGTGATCCGTGTGATCACCTATAATAAAGGGTGAGCTCAACTGTGACTTTCTTCTTGTGCAGGTTAGAAAGAGCAAGCCATAGGCTAATGGACAGCATGCTAACTTCTGCTTTATCATGCCAGGTGAGATGACGCGCGTATCTATGTCTTCTCGCTAATTAAAGCTGAGGCAAATATCAAATCAAAAGGTACACCAGATTCCTCCTTACCCCATATACAGTCAATCAACATGGAAAATTAATTTAGCTAAGAAATATTGTGACTCTATCCATAAATAAAGACCTTCATGAGCTGTCATGCTTCAGATTATATATGAATACATTATACTGTGTAAGGGCACGGGATGCACGCTATTTGGTTTAGAAATTCATTTCAAACGGAGCTAAATTATCATCTTCATCACATCCAGCGTTCCACTACTACCACCCGAACTAGAACCTATTGTGCAACTGTCCCAGATGTGCCCTATAAAGTTTCAGTGTTCAGCTACACATGAAGTTTAGGTTTAAACTTGAAAGTTTTAAAGTTGTTTATACATTCCAGATGTCCTACAACACACCGGTACATCTTTGTGACCACTGAAAAACTGAATGAGGCAGAACTTTATTTTGGGTGCAGTAAACTTCTCTTAATCACTCCTCGCAAAACCAATGGAGTAAACGTCACCCACCCTGTGTCTCAGCTGAACAATTACATGTTACAAATGTACAACACTAACTGTAACTTTCCAAAAAAAGACTGTGTTTGTTTACTAGTGGATGATGAAAGGTAAAGCACAGTGCTGTTCAATTCTAGATTCCAATTGGTCAGATAGTATAACAGTAGAGTAGAAGTTTTCTGCAAGGAGCTGTTTAGGTAAAGCAATACATTTACGTTTTCCAACTTCTTCAAGAAGAACTGAGCAGTTTCTCATTAAATTAACAAAAAGCTGTATTTTTGCCTCATTAATGACAAGAAAAAGAATAAAAGAGAGGCTGGTGAAGGAATGATGCTTAATAGCTGCTATAACGTGTACAGGAACTTGAATTTAAAAAATGGCATGCTGTTCATTAATGCAAAAAATACTGCAACGTTGATAAATCGCTGTGTTAAAGGAATAAAACACATTGGTATGTGCTGTTAACAGAAATAATCAACTGCACGGTGGGAACAGTATAGATACTTTTGTGGGTCCATTACACCATCCACTGCTTCCTTATTTTACCGCAACAGCAACACACCAAGGGTTTTATTCCTTCTTAAAAGGTATACGAACAGAAGCATAACTGTTATAGCAGTTATATCATACAGTTAGTAAATTAACAAGCCCATAAATGCAGTGACTCAAAAGAAGCAGAGCATGCAGTCAGTCTGTTAGCCACAGAAAGCAAGGCAAAAGAAAATAAAGACCCCTCTCAAGCTCTAGACACTAAAATTTTTTACTCTGTTCTTGTGCAGTACTTTGCATCAGGCAAACGCCAGAGTGTGTGCACGTGAATGGAGACATATTTGGCATGATATATATATTGTAATATATGTGAGGAGAAAGGAATGCTATCCTTCCCAGGAAAGATCTTTTGTTTAGTGTCATTTCTATAGGCTCCCCCTCCTCATCACCATGAAGGTTATTAACTAACAGATACATTTCCACCAAAGGAACCGATTTTTTAGGAACCATTTTAATTCCTGCTGTCGCAGCAAAACGTGCCAAGATTCAGTTATGCACTATATATATATATAAAAAAATAAATAAATAAAAAAAAAATCACAAAATGATTTTAAGCAATTACTACCAAGATGTATTATTAATCTGAGTAGAATGAGTCTTCTATGGTAAACCATGGTGGAAATGCATCACATCACAGGCTTGTAATGTGAAGTGTGGGAATTTCACTAGCCCGTAAACCATTTTCATAGTTAAAATTGGAAATAACTTAAAGCCCGGTAGTCTCTATGATTCCCACAATGTAGATACAGCCTCATGGATTCGAACATTTTCTTCAGTAATTCTTTTCCTTGTTGGCTTTGTGAGGATTCAGTGGGTCATCAAACAAAAGAAAACAATCCATTAAGTATTAATATTAATGTTCACTCAGTTGGCATGCATTCACTCCAAGCTCAATCCATTCATTCACTTCCCATGTGGACGTTACAGCTTGCACAGCTCTTACCGGGCCAGAAACTGTCACAAGCTGGGGCTGCTGGACTTGTTGGACTTGCTGCTGTTGCTGCTGCTGTTGTTGTTGTTGCTGTTGTTGTTGTTGCTGTTGTTGTTGTTGCTGTTGCTGCTGCTGCTGCTGTTGTTGTTGCTGCTGCTGCTGCAAAACTCTAGCCTGCTCAGGCGCACACATACAAAATGCACACGCAAGCCAGCAAGCAGAAAGGTCAAGAAATGCATAAGAAACATTTGGACTTGAAGACAAATAAAGCAGATTGGAATACAGATAAAGCAGACGGTGTGCGTGTGTGTGTGTTACATCATCAGTCATCATAAATTACAATAACTGTATAAGCGACTACTAGAAAATAACTGACTACTTACTTTATTAGTATTTTTTTCTTAAATAATTGCTGTGAGAAATGGTCATAACATGGTGCCATTGTGGTTAAAAGTTATTAATTATAGGTCTAGTGAATTCCGCCATGAGCAGCACTTTGTGATGCAGTATTTCAGCGCCAGATGCCAACCTTGTCGGGGGGGGGCGTGGGAAGGGCACTATCCCACTACCCTTTGTAGGGATTCTGCTTAATGTTGTTAATGTGTGTTATTCTCCCCACATTTTTCCAGTTTGAAATGTTTCATTTTTCAAACCAAGGAAAAGACAAACTAATTGTCGGTACCGAAGAGGCATAGGGACATACTGGTCCATGAGGCCAATTTCTACTGGCTGTTCAATTGCGGTCAATTCCCCTGATTGAGATCTCCATCAAAAGGCATCGTTCTTTGTTAGTTTTAATTTTAATGCAACGTAAAACCCAGACACAGTGGGTCTTCACAATATCACAGCATTCAGGGTTCTGCAGGCACTCTTCTGAGGATTCAGAAAGAGTACAAACTGTACAAAGTGTTAGAGATTAATGTCTGCCTGCTTCCCACCCAGATTAAGACATCCTAGCCTCTACAATCACTTACTGGACCAAGCCTCAAACCTTTCATTCATTAGAACAGGAAAAAAGCATTCAGACATGGCAGTACAAATTAATTTCATGTTATATACTGTATTGTATGTGTTTTTGGTTCGGTTTGTTTGTGTGACAGACTCACTGCAGTGACATCTTGAGAGAGGACAACTGTGACTATTCACAGATACCTCTAGAAATGTTACCACATTACTTACTTTGACAGGCCTAAATATGGTGTACTTCAATAAAACACACTTAAAACACTTATTGATGAAATCCTACTTTGTATGGTGTAGTGTGACTGTTGGTAATCCTGACCTGGAAAGCCTGGATTTTCAGCTGATGCTGCTGCTGCTGCTGCTGATTGAGGGCACCAAGGCCCTGGTGCTGCCCAGGTGGCATCTGGCCAGCCAACGATTGGGGTACAAGAATTTGTGGGGGAGGCTGGGAATGTGGAGGCATCTGACCTGGCTGGGCCTGAGCTTGCTGAAGCTGCTGCTGCTGCTGTAAATGCTGAATGGATTGAGCCTGAGCCTGAGCCTGAGCCTGAGCCTGAGCCTGGGCCTGGGCCTGGGCCTGCGCCTGGGCCTGGGCCTGGGCCTGGGCCTGAGCCTGAGCCTGGGCCTGGGCCTGGGCCTGAGCATGAGCCTGCTGCTGCTGCTGCTGAAACTGTGCCAAGTGCTGTTGCTGCTGAAGTCGAGACTGATGCAACTAAAATGAGAAACAGTCAAATTAACACTACATGTTAAAAAGATTGTGTATGCCCAGTTTGTCATTTGGTTATGGAAAGCACAGTACCAGAAAACTTCTCCCCCATATAAACACAGAACACTATGACTTAGGGATCGTCAAGGTAACACTGCTTTATCACCCCTCGCACCCTTTCACGCAATATTTTATGGCAACAGCAGTGTTTTCTATTCAGCTTCATCAAAACAAAAAAGTAGAAATCTAGTATTATTGCTTTACTGAAATAAAGTATTATTGCTATCCATCCATAATTTAAAAAAAAATACTGGTACCTATAAGGACTGGGTAACATCACATTATAATATCCATATTGGGATAAAATGTTCAGTATAGGTTCCTCTATTTTCAGTGTCAATTTATTTTTGTAGACGTTAAATAAAAGTACAATTAAAGAGCTTTTTACATGCTGGCAGTTTGTTAACACAAGTATTATTACCAATGTGTGTTGCAGAACTGTTTTGAAGTATCATGATGATTTCTATGACTGGTTTTCTTCCACTGTTTAAACTTTATAAATCAGCAGTAACAGGCCTCTCAATATAAAAAAAAAACAATGAAAAAAACTTTCATTCATAAAAACGCAGGTTCCAAGCACCAATCATGTATATCCTGCTACTTTTTTTGTAGACATGTGCTGACCTGGTTCTGCTGTTGTTGCTGCTGTTGTGCCTGGGCCTGCTGCTGTTGTTGGTTCTGGTGTTGCATCGACTGATTTTGATGATGTTGCTGTTGCTGCTGCTGCTGCTGTTGCTGTTGTTGTTGCATCTGCTGCAGTTTTAACTGCTGCTGCTGCTGGGCAAACTGCTGCTGCGTCGCGAACTGCTGAAACTGTATGGACTGCTGTTGCTGCTGTGCCATCTGCATCTGCACTGGCGTTCCAGCTGTGTGACCGATTCAAACAGAAAACACATTTGTAAAGAGGCGCTATTTCAAGCATGACAATTCAGTGCATCTGCACGCTGAACATACCACCCTGCTGATTTCCTGCAACTCCCTGCATGCCGTGCTGGCCTATCGGCATTTGGTTCATGGCCCCCATGGCGCCCATTGGGGCACCAGGAGGACGAGGGGGCATGCCAATAGTGCCCGGGCCTCCGGCACCGCCAACCGCTGTTAGATTCTGTAGAGGATTCATCTGATCTGAAGTGGGCAAAAAGAAGCAGAACTGAAATACTGCATTCGAATAAGCAACCAAGGATTTTTAAATTGCTATTATAGGTGTCATATATCATCTATGTATCTATATATAGCATACCTGGGCCTCCTTGTGTTTTTTTATCTGGAAAAAACAAGTTTTTGTGTTATTAAATGCACTTAAAAGAAGATTATAGAAGGTGTTGGATTAATAAAATGATATGAAAAGAAAACTTACGGATGTCTCTGAAATGAATAATCAGCCTGGCAACCATAGACAGATACTCCTCCTGTTAAGATTCACAATCATCACTGATTCACTGATTATCTACTTAATTAATGTGCTGGTTATTTCACATATCACTCACAGACATTACTTACTCTACTCTTGGCTTTGTTAAACACGTGATTCTCCATGTCATTGCTGGATTTGGTGTGAGCTGTTCCAGCTTTGCGCATGGCATCCTCTCTGTAAACAATAAGAGTATCTCAATAACAGTGTGGATCAAACATTTCACAAAATAAACCAGGCCTGAGAAAAGGGGTGTGAGATACCCAACACTTGCCGAGAAATGAACGCTTTTTACAGGAAAAAGTTTTTGCATGAATGCAATATTACATGCTCTTTATGTCTCACAAAAAAAAGGGTTCTGTAGAAAAGACACACTTACACTCACTGTACACTTTATTAAGAAGACCAGTACACATTCCTGCAGTTATGTAATCATTCAATCATGTGACAGCAGCTCAATGCAAAATATGATGCAGATACAAGTCAAGAGCCTCAGGCATTGTTCACATAAGAAATCACAACGATAAACAAACATGATCTCTGACTTTGCTCGTGGCATGGATATAGGTAACAGATGGGCTTACTGAGTATTTCAGAAACTTCCAGGAAGTTCAGTCTCTACGGATTACAGAGAATGGGGTTGTAGCTGTATGATTTTGGTTGGTTTTTTTTTTGGTTTTTTTTAAGATTAAACCATTTTGCTATAAATCAAGGAGTATATTTTTTAACCAATTTCATATAAAAAACTGTGAGACTGGCAACCCGGTAATGAACTGTCATTTGCATTATTCCTATCTCAAGAACCCATTGAACGTATTCCACACAGGGTCACAAGGAACCTGGGCAGAAGAGGGCGAGGTGCCAACCCATCGCAGGGCACAAGGGCACACACATTCACACCAATTATACACTGCAGACAATTTAGAGATGTTTGATAGATATTTGGTTTATCTGCGACATTTTAAAAAACATTTTAAAAAATGGCTGGACAATATAGAGGTAATTTTCAACAAATATTGTATGAAGTTGTGACTTTATGAAGAACATTTGTCAAAGAGCTGATATACACGGATCAGGCATAACATTATGACCACCTGCCTAATATTGTATTGGTCCTCCTTTTGCTGCCAAAAAAGCCCTGACCCGTCTCTGTATTCTGACACCTTTCTATCAGAACCAGCCTTAACTTCTTCAGCAAAAGTAGATCGTCTGTTCGGATCGGACCACACGGGCCAACCTATTCTCCCCAAGTGAGCCCAGGCGGTCCGTGACCCTGTCACCGGTTCACCACTGTTCCTTCCTTTGACCACTTTTGATAGATACTGACCACTGCAGACCGGGAACACCCCACAAGGGCTGCAGTTTTGGAGATGCTCTGATCCAGTCGTCTAGCCATCACAATTTGTCCCTTGTCAAACTCACTCAAATCCTTACGCTTGCCCATTTTTCCTGCTTCTAACACATCAATGTTCACTTGTTGCCTATGAACGAGTTGAACGGCTCTTAGGGGGAATATTGAGGAACCGACTTGTATATACGAAACGTTTTTTCTTCTTTTTATTTCCTTCATGCTGTCGTTTAGACAGACCAATTGAATTAATGAATTAATGATGTTCCTGCATTGATTCATCCTTTACTCATGATGAGTACCATCTGAACAAACCTGACTCATTTGGTGACTCATTTTCATCACCTGAGCCATTGGAGAAACGAAAGAGAAAATACTCAATGAAAAGAGGCAAAATTCCTCAACAAAACCAATTCATGAACATGTACCGCTATACATTTCAGCGCATTTCCCAAATCAGATGTGTATTTTAGCTTAAAGAAAACTGATTCATTTTCTGTTCTTGGTGTTTAGTTGTTAGATAAACGTTCATTTCCAGTTCCAGCTCTTTTCAGATTCTGGTGATGTGTACGGAAACACAGCTATAATAGATTATCTAGCAGTGGCTAGCTCAAGCAACAAAATAATATCATTTGTCAGTTTAAACTGCTACATTTGTCCTAAAGTGTAAAACATTAAGGTGCGTTTCGTTTTATTATCCGTATTGTCAGCAGACGGGTTGTGTTTATCTCCATAGATGCTAACTTTAATGCTAAGCTAGTAGGCTACCTAGCATGATGACTAGCTAGCGCTGCCAGCCGTATCTTGTATAAGTTCTGTAATGAATTTAATATACAAAGTTGAACAGTTTGATACGTTTTTAAAAGACTTACATTTGCGTGACTACTTTTTGTCGGAATCCTTGACTCCTCCAGTCATTATCAGATCCTGCACCTTCCATCCCCGACATTGTAAACCCCCTAACAGTTAACACTAAACTGAATTAGTTTGCGAATGAATCGGGTTATTGAGTCGGTTCTTTCAGTTCGCTCTTTTAGGTCAACGTTGAGAGCCCCTAAATAGATAATAAGCATTTTAATAAACAGGACACAATAATGTGACACAGAGTAATGCTAATTTGTGACTGTGAGAGTAAAAAATAATAATAACAAATTAAACATTGTAATTGTTGACAAAGCACTGTGGTACAAGCAAGATAACAATATCCACACCATGCTGTTTTAGAATAATAAACTAATTTTTGTATTAGCATGTAGGTCTGTCATGTATCTCTCCTTAAGTATTCCAATGACAAGTAACGGTCGAATCGCTCTAGCATACTGAACTAAATGGATTGAAAAAACGACAAAAAAGAGATTTGAATAATTTCCTAATCAGCAAAAAATGTAAATCTTTAAATCATCGAGTCGTTCAGTTTCATCTGATGTGATGCAAATCGACTTCAGTGATCCAAGTCGCTTAGTTACGTATACTGATACACTATATTGCCATAAGTTTTGGGACACCAATCCAAATCATTGAATTGAGGTGTTGTTTTTTAGAGGTTGGGCTTGACCCCTTAGTTCCAGTGAAAGGAACTCTTAATGCTTCAGCATACCAAGACATTTTGGACAATTTCATGCTCCCAACTTTGTGGGAACAGTTTGGGGATGACCCCTTCCTGTTCCAACATGACTGCACACCAGTGCACAAAGCAAGGTCCATAAAGACATGGATGAGTGAGTTTGGTGTGGTGGAACTTGACTGGCCAGCACAGAATCCTGACCTCAACCCAACAGAACACCTTTAGGATGAATTAGCGCGGAGACTGCGAGCCGGGCCAAAACTGGGACATCTGCCTTTACATGCACATGACTGTAATATGGAGTTGGCCCACCCTTTGCAGATATAACAGCTTCAACTTTTCTGGGAAGGCTTTGCACAGTGTTTAGGAGTGTGTTTATGGGAATTTCTGACCATTCCTCTAGAAGTGCATTTGTGATGTTAGGCACTGATGTTTGGACCTTAAGGCCTGGCTCACATTCTCGGCTTTAATTCATCCCAAAGGTGTTCTATCGGGTTGAGGAGGTCGGATTCCTATATATATATATATATATATATATATATATATATATATATATATATATATATATATATATATATATATTGTGTGTACTGACAAAAAAAATGAATCAATGATTAAAGAATCAAATAGCTGTACTGAACTAACTAAATGACTCAGGTCATTAGAATGATTTGCACATTACTACCACAGTGTGGGAGAGCGCGCGACCAGGTCCAGCCCCGCCCTCTAGCCGCCATTTTTCTCCTCCTTCACACCAGCTAGCTGGTTGACGAGCTGCGAAGTCCGTAAAATATCACCACTAGAGCGAAAGACAGATTTATCGGCGCAAACTACATTTAGATATCTTTATCGAGCGATAAAGAGTTCTGCAGCCGAGTGGAGATACCTTCGAGCTTAAAAGCGTTGGGACATTTTGTAAGACTCGTGCATTAATTTCGGTGTGAAGATAGACGTGTTGCAGGGCCGCCATTTTTTGTTAGTGAAGTCTCGGACTGGGGTGAAGATAGCCAACTAGCTGCTTGGATCATACGCGGACAGAAAACTGTTGTGAAATATTTCCTTGGACTTTAATGGAAGCGACTGCTTTGTGTGAGTCCGCATCGTGATGTAGACGTGTTTGGGTACGTGTAAATGGCGACCTTTTCTTTATGGTGAGGTGGCTAGCTGGCTAACGGTCTATATTGTTTCGTAAAGTGGGTTAACTTAGCTGGCTGTTTTTAACATCACTTCGCGGAAGAAGGGCCTGAAAAGCGGAACTTGAATGGAGCGTTCTCGATTTTTGTCAAGTTTACACGAGTGATTCCATCTATTAAAAAATATATATATAGAAAGGACAAAAAGTGGTGAAACGTTTAGCTGTTGTGTAGGAAAAATAGGTAACGGTTAACCTTAGCAATGCAACAAAGTTGGTTCGTCGCAGCCTGTCTGTGAAACGTCAGGTTGCGGTTCAGCTTTAGGATAGAACTATCAAAGAAATTGAACAAAAACGTCGCTTGAGTTTAATTTATTGTCTCTTAATATAATATATTGATCGGTCCGAGCTTATTTATTTCTTGAGTGCAGTCATGTCGTCGGCGCGGTTCGATTCAGCGGACCGGAGTAGTTGGTATTTCGGCGCTCTGTCTCGGCAGGAAACTCAGAGCCGGTTACAGGGACAGAGACACGGTATGTTTCTGGTTCGCGACTCGTCCACTTGTCCAGGGGACTACGTACTGTCCGTGTCCGAAAACTCCAAAGTGTCCCACTACATCATTAACTCGTTACCCACCAAGAGGTTTAAAATCGGTGACCAGGAGTTTGATAACTTGCCCGCGCTTTTGGAGTTCTACAAGATCCACTACCTGGACACGACCACATTGATAGAACCTGCCCCAAGGTAAGAGCCCCATTACACACCTGCGGCTGGCTATTAGGACCATATCGTGGATGTCGTAATATGATTATATAATCTCGATATTACAATAAATTCACAATATCTTGTTTTGGGCAAAATAGTGATTTAATATCGTTATTGTAAGAAATGATCACAATACGCAGTTTAGTAATGTTACAATATCATATCAGTGTATTGACACACACACACACACATATATGTATATATGTGTATATATATATATATATATATATATATATATATATATATATATATGTATGTATGTATATGTATATATATATATATATGTGTATATATATATATATATATATATATATATATATATATGTATGTATGTATATGTATATATATATATATATATTTTGTTATTGTGTTATAACATGTATTGCATATTAATTATATAGTCGTGCAAGAAGTGTAAAGATTAAAGATAAATCTCATATACATATTCTTTAACATCAAATATACAAGTAATTTAAAAGTCTAAGATTTTTTAGCTGTAAATAGAAATGATTTATAATATGTACAATATATAATAGATATCCATAGAAATCTTGCTAAACAATACACAGGGTACATCCACACCTGTTCATTCATGCAGTTATCCGTCAGCCAATCATATTGCAGTGATATAATACATACAATCACGCAGATACAGGTCAGTAGCTTTAGTTTGATGTTCACATCATACACCAGAATAGCTGAGTATGTGGTCTCAGTGACTTCATCTTCAGTCTTCATCTGTCCAGTTTCTATGAACCTGTGCTCTCTATAGCCTCAGATTTCTGTTCTCCGCTGAATGGAGTGAAAACCTAATGTGGTCTTGTGCTGTTGTACCCAATCCAGGTCAAGGGTTGATAAGTTGACCATGGTTTTCTGTAGGCTTGGTTTTATTTAATGTTAATTGAAGGTTTATTCAGTATCACTGCTTACCAGTCAGAGGTAAAAGTGTAAAAGTTTTCCAACAAGTCTTTGTGTGTGTGTGTATTATTTATAATTTTTTGGTCTGGTATAAAAGGAATAAAATAGATGGGGATGGGCCATTTTAGGAAATTAATATTAATTAATAAAATTAAAATGAATTAATATTGGAGTTAACAATAAGGTGAACGAGTACATCAGAGGGACAGCTCATGTTGGACATTTGGGGGACAAATTTAGGGAGGACAGATTAAGATGGTTTGGACATGTTCAGAGGAGGGAGAGGGAGTATATTGGTAGGAGAATGTTGGACAAGGAGGCAAAGCGAAAGGCCAAAGAGGAGGTATATGGATGTAATAAATGAGAATATGAAGCTAGTGGGTGGAAGTGTTGAGGATGCAAAAGATAGGGATAGGTGGAGAGAGATGGTTCGCTGTGGTGACCCCTGAAGGGAAAAGCCGAAAAAAGAAGAAGAGGCGTTAACAATAAGTCTGCTTTATTACAATTAGAATTTTGCTTTAACAAAACGCAGTGGTTTATTTCTTACTGGTGACACAGTTAAGTGTTGTAATGGTTTGTTACTGCAGGATAGATACACTCATCCCCTCCAGAGATCTCCAGATATGCCACAGTCATCTGTGATTGGGACTCAAGAAAGCAAAAGTGGCGTTCACTGGGTGGCAAGGGAAAGGATGGCAGATGCATGCATGCAGAAGAGGGCAGATAGCTTTTTTTATCAGAGTATGTTTTAACCTGCCCTGTTGTGGTGTATGAGCAGCCATTTTTAAAAGAAACAGAGGTTGGCTTCATGTGTCTCAGAGGAAACGCATGCTTGTCCCACCCTCCCTGGCTGGTAGCTGTCAGGAGATGATGTGGAATGGGTTAGCCCTCATGTCTTTTGACTCCATTTTAAAGTCTGGGCATATGGAATGTCTGAATCTGGATTTTTTAGTGATAACTGGGAGGTTAAATGCTAACATTTTTAATTGCTGCATATATATGTAATAGGGCATAACACACTTGGAGGAAAGAGCTATCTACCAGCTTCCACATACATGTGCTCACAAATGTTCTGCAATTAGCTTGTGTTGCTTAGACTGACTATATGTGTTTGTGTGTGTGTGTAGGGGGGTCATTTTGGCCTGTTGACAAACTCAGATCGCTAAAAAGTTTTCTTCACATTATTTGATTGGAAATGGAGCAGTAGGTTATAGATCTCCATTAAAATAATCAGTTAATAATCTAGCTAATCTGCATTTTTATCTACTGTTTCACTGTCTCAGGATCTTTTTTCTGTTTATAATAAAATCTTGGTATAAAATATTCTAAATTTATAAACGTCAACCCGCTGATATGCTGGAAAGTCAGAACTGGTTACGATTGTCTAGCTATGGTGACTGACAGGATGTGATGCATCAGGGGTCAATACAGTGGCATCCTGTGTGCATGTGACGAAGCTGCATCATTTGCGTCACTCCCTCTCCAAATGACGAGGCAGAATTTGGAATTGTTTGCTTTACTAACCAAAAAACTTCTCAGGAGAAAGGTTTTCCTCTTTTGCTGTTTGTTGAACCTCCTTGTCCTCCAGGCATCTTCAAGTAAAAAACTAAATCCCACACACATAATCCGTTTGATGTGGTGTTTTGTTTTTTTTCCCCCTCACCTTTCTTTCTTTTTTTTTCGTTGTCATAAGATGGGATCATGTATGGTCTCTGGATTTCCAGAAGTCCTATCTTTTAGTTTAAGTGAGGCAATAAAAAGGATTTGTCCTTATAGCACCATGATTCTGTTGGTCTAAGCACAATGTGTCTTCCATCAGGTTCCCCAACCCGGCTCTAACTGGTGGCCCTATTCAGCCCATCAGCGGCCACGGTGATGAGAATGTGGAGTATGTGCGGACTCTTTATGACTTCACTGGCAGTGACGCGGAGGATCTTCCTTTCAAGAAAGGTGAGATCCTGATTATCCTGGACAAGCCTGAGGAGCAGTGGTGGAGTGCAAAGAACAAGGAGGGCCGTGTTGGAATGATCCCTGTCCCCTACGTAGAAAAGATAGTCAGGCCATTGCCTCACACTGGGACAGTTGGCCACGGCTCACGCAACTCGAACAGCTATGGCATCCCAGAGCCTGCACATGCCTACGCTCAACCTCAGACACCATCGCCCCTGCCTCCTGGCACACCCGGTGCTGTCATCAACCCGCTACCCTCCATGCAGAATGGGCCGATCATGGCAAGAGCCATTCAGAAACGTGTTCCCTGTGCATATGACAAGACTGCCTTAGCACTGGAGGTATGTGCTTTACCTTGAATTGCCGTATTATAGAGATTGATTTATAGATACTTAAAAAAAAAAATGCTAACAAAGCAGTTTGAGTCCAACTTAATCTACACATAAATGATTATTGGGGGACAAATGTAGTTTACTCTTTGGAAGAAATTTGGTGTCATATATTAAAACGTTGTGGACTATTAAAGAGCTGAGGACTCTTAATGGACATGATTAATATCCTAATGATTAGATTGAATGACAGCTCTCTGTCTGCAATGCTACTCAAGCAGCTTAATCAAAGTTTGTTCACCCAGTTATAATCGTACACAGTATTTGCTAGGTCACTCATAAATAACAATAGAATCTGGAACTGGGTTCATGGTTTATGATTTGGTCTACGCTCATAAAATCAAACCACATTTTCTGGAAATCTTTGTGGATTATATAAAAGACAATAGTGAAATAATAATTGTTCCAAAGTATGTTAATGTACATATACATAATACACATGCTGTTATTTGACTGGTGCTGATGTATTTTTCTAATGTAAGAAGGAAGATTTTGTTCTTTGGTGTGTGCGTATATTAATTTTTCTGTGTTTCTAAACAGACAGTATATAGGAGTCTGCATCCTGTTGTCTTGAGATTTTGGCTAGTTTTCTGTTCATCATGTTTGACACTAAACATATAAAGTTGAGAAATTTTGTTCATTTGATCCAGGGTGTGGTAATGATGAGCCATTCCAGTCACATCACTGGCACTTTGTTGTTTCTACAGTCTCCATGGCAGCTCTTTGTTCCTGCTTACGTAGATTTCCACAGTTTGGTGGTTAATTAGAAAAGTCTTGTATGTGTTGTGTTTCTGAGTAAACCGGCTTAGAAGTAGTAGATCAGCAGTAAAACACACAAACACAGCAGATTTTAACATTCATTCGCGTTTCTCTTTTGCTGGGACATTTCTATTAAAATGACACTTCTGTTTTGTGACCTAAAGGCATGATTGATTGAAGGAAAAATACATTGGAAAATTTGGTTATGAAAAGAGTGTGTTGTGACAATTTATCACAGTATTAATAATATTGCTACGCCATATTTGCCTTCTGTTTCAGGACTTTAGAAAAGCTAATACTGTGACAATTGAGAATGATCTAATGTGCATCCTAGTGAATTATGTCATGTTTGACCTTGGTGTATTCCACATACATGATCTGAATCAAATACTTCTGTATTTGCGGCATGATATTAAATATAAACGCTAATTAGTGTGTCTTTGTTTGCTTCTGATAGCTGTGAGCAGACATGTTGATTTAACATCCTTTCTATAAACCGTGAATGAGCTTGTTGAGAAGACTACTCCAAGCTGACGAGCAGGAAGTCTACAGTGAAAGGGGCGTTTTCTTTGCCCTTTCCTGTTTTGAGTATGAGAATTACGAGTTGCGATCTTGAGTCAAACACAGCATTAATGTTTAGTTGCACTGGGCGGTGGCGTAAAGGTTCATAGCTCGGGCTATGAGTGTGTTCGCCGCAGAGTGACCATCACTCATTGTTTTTACATTGCACTCAATTAAAGAACGAAACAAGGAATTACCTACCTGCAATCAGGGGAAAAAAAACAACACAAAGAAAATGCCTGCTCGAATTGAAAGGAAGTGGTAGATGGACTACTAATCGACATGGCTGCACTCAGCATCAGCAGTAAACAGTGTTAACTCCTTTAAAAGGGTAGGAAGTACAAGTATTAGCCTTGCTGTCCTCACAACAGTCTGGAGGTGGAACTCGGAAAGCATGACACTAGAGGGGATCACCTAAAATATTTTTCTCGATAAAACAGCAAATGAAGCCCCACCTCCTTTCTCCAGCTTTGTGCTTTTAACCTGTGTGACTAGCACAATTTTATAATGTGATTAAGCGCAATGCTTAAAATCATGCAGAAACGGGTCAAAAGCGTTAGGTACGGTTCACATCAAACAGAAAGTGTGATCTCAGCATGCATAAAACATTGACCCTTATGGTTGCTGGGCATTAAAAAACAAAGTGACCACATCAAGTACACCTAAATTGGACAGTTGAAAAAAGAAAAGTATATTTGCCTATGTGCATTATATATATATAAATATATGCGCATTATATATTTTTTCTTGTGCTTCACTTCCCAGGTCCCTCCAAGGGACTTTGTGAACTGCCGTCTTTTGTGCAGATGCTAGGACATGGTTCTTAAATGAATGAGAAGTTTTTGCTTCGTTTTCAATAGTATTTTTTTTTTTCTTCCCAAAAAAATGTAAATACCTATGTAAACTTGAAGACAACAATCTTGATTAGAACATTTTGAAAATCATATTTAATCATAATTAAGAATTTCAGCCAGCACTAATTTAACATCCCTGAATTATGTTTATTAGGAATGAAACTAAATATTTTCATTTGAAACGTTTAGGCTATATCTACACTCCACGTCCACATTATCGTTTTCAGTCGTTTCCTAAATGTTGGTCATCCACACCAAAATGTCTAAAAAACGCTTGCGTCCCTGTACTGCGCATGAGTAAAATGTAAGCCGCTTCGACCTGCGCCATTTCCACCTTATTTACTTTCCGGCTCTTTGAAACGTCGCAGTAATATGTCGAGGAAATTAGCTGTCATTAGCGGTCACATGACTGCGGCATCGTTTCCGAAAGCCTCCTTTTTCACAGTTCACACTGCGACACGAAAATGATTTCAAATTTATCCACTTCAAAAAGATACGTTTTCATTGACTAAAAACGCTGTACCATTGTGGACGAAAGGCCAAAACGGATAGAGAAAAATGCATTTTTTAACGAAAACGTATGTGTGCACATGGCCCATTTTTAAAAAAAAAAAAAAAAAAAAAAAAAAAGGAATAAAGGACAATAAGATTAGGGAGGCCTACAACCAAGTGACAAATTTAACACTTCATTTTCAACATTGAGTTAATACTAATGGTAAAGCTGTTAAAAACTATTAGAATGTCATTGTCGTTCTTCTACTGAGCACAGTGTCAACCAATAAACTTTCATACAAAGATTTGTATGAATCGATTTATATTGATTATTATATTTACATAAATGTGCTGCTGTTATTATTAATCAGTTATTTTATAATTATTTCATTTAAAAACGTTTGCACTGCAGAGTGACTTAAAAATCCACCATCTATCTGATCATATTATTGGGCGGAGCTGTTTTAAACACAGAGGCCTGGGACAGCTTGCCGCCAAAAGAAGGGTTCAGGACGAGTTGGAACGAGTCCTGAGCAAAATTCCATTCCTTAAAGCCTTCGAAATGGCAAGTTCCAGCTTTCCCCTCTGTTTCTTAGTTCAGGCATGGAAAAAAAAGAGAGCAGACACACACACACACCAAGGTGAAGAAAAAATGGCTGCAAGTTAGAAGAATCAATATATCAAAGCAGTGACTAAATCACAGCCTGCGCATGTTGTTATTGTAAAGCACTAGATGTACCTGTCTGCTTGATTCAAAAATAAAATGTTCGTAACTGATTAAAATAGTCTTAGTGTCACAGTTAATGAGTCACAGTCACAGAGAACACACTTTTTTTTCTTCATTCTGATGCTCGATGTGAACGTTGCCTGAAGCTCTTGATCTGCGTTAAAGAGGAGCACGCTATAGTTCAACAATGGGGTGTATCACAATGTCACAATGAAGTGTGTTACTTTTAAACAAACACACCGATTGAAAGTGTTTTCTCTGAGTCAGAAAGGAGTTGCTGGTTATTGACGCTACTTGTCCTGGGTACAATGACTGGGAACAAAACAGTGTTTGCCTTTTAAGTGATTGTGTTTGTTCAGATCAGTAAACACGTCCGACTAAAATAAACTGTCTGAGCCGTAGAAAAAAGATGAATCATGAATAAACAATGAAATGTGTGGCATTGATTCAAAGCCATAACGGTATCATACACATAGGCTGTTAAATGCACATGACATTGCTGTTAAGAATTAAACTGAACCACTATTTTGGACTAGCTGTGCTGCACATAAGCTAGTTAGTGATGTGTGTATTTCCATCCTCCTTCTCAGCCATTTCCACATAGCATCTTTCTAAGTTTATGACGACACTGATCTGGAAGACACCTTCTCAAGAATATCTTTCAAGCAACAACTTACAACACCAGTTTGTTCTCTTTTGGTTTTGGTTATACATAAAAGGATGTTCAAAGTGACATTTGTACAAAGAATTTTGCAAGTATACAATGTTGTGTGTGTGTGTGTGTATGAAAGGGAAGATAATATCCCAGGATACATCATAGCCTAGAGGTGAAAACTGTAAATTGGAACAGTTATTTCTGGCTCTGCTATCTTTTCTGGGTTCTCTGCTATATTCGTTGATGTACAACTGCAGACACTGCCATACTCAATTCATATACCTGTTTGGCAAACAGCAATGACAGATCTTCCTCACAAGTGTCTATAGAAAACCACTGGACATTATTGTTAGTTTGTCAGCCAGAAGTGAAACATTGAGTTTCTATAGTGCACACATGTTGGGGTGGACTTCTCCCTACTTTCTGCTTAAGGTGGATGGATAGATGAGTGAATGATCAGATTACTGCTGCATGATGTGGGCTAAAATGTAATGGTAGTAAACTTGTAGGATGATGCAGTAATGACATGATGTAGTATTTGTGAGATTGTTGTCTTTCCAGCATGTTCTTTCCATCTCTGGAGGACATCCGAAGCTTTATTGAACTTTTGGGGCCATGGTCCTTCTAGCCCAATTGCTGGGTTTGGATGGATGCTCAATTTTATGAGTTTTTGTGGCTTTAAAATTCTTCCATTTGACAATGATGGAGCCCACTGTGCTCCTAGAAACATTGAAAGCTTCAGAAATGGTTATATCCTATACCCATGGTCTGGATACAAATTGGTCAGTTCTTGGACTTCGTTTCCTGGTTTTTGTTCGGACATGCACTGTGAATTGTGGGATGGGTGTGTGTCTGTTTAAAAGATGTCCAAACAGGATGGCCCTGCATTCATTTTGGACTCTCTTAACCAAGGGGCTGAATGGTTTTCTAAATTAGATCAGGTATTTAATTTGTATTTTATTTATTTATTTACTTTAATTTTAATCTGAAAATTATTTTCTTTGTCAGTGTGGATTAAAAAAAGTGGGGCAAAAAGTTACTATAACCTGTTTTATATTAAATTTATAATACAGCAGATTTTGCAAAACGGTGAAGGGGTCTGAATACTTTATTCAAACCTACTGTATTAATGATGCAGTTATGCTCAATCCATATATAGATCATTGAATAAAGCATAGGCGGATTTGCGTTTTATGGGTGGAAGTGTATTGGAACCTACATAAAATAAAACGGTCTAGTCAAGTCAATCCCAACTATTGTAATTCTACTCTATATATCCAAGTATATGTAAACTGTTGTTGTGATGTTTCCACAGGTGGGTGATATTGTGAAGGTGACCCGGATGAACATCAGCGGGCAGTGGGAAGGCGAGGTAAACGGTCGGAGAGGCTTGTTTCCGTTTACCCACGTGAAAATATTGGATTCCCAAAATCCGGATGAGAGTGAATGACCTGGATGTTGCCATGTTGGCGCCCTTCTCGACCTGCTGGCTGCCCTGCCGTCGTCACCACCGGAATCGCACTTGCCTGCTTGAGGCTCTGCCACAGAGCGCATCTCTTGAGCGAACCATTTGCGTGGCTTTTGACTGTTTACAGCTCCAAACTCGAATAGTTCCTAATCCCTTTTCCCTTGTCCCGATTCCCAAATCTTTATTTTTGTTTGCCCTTCAATGTGCTGTTATTTCCATTTGTCCTTGTGCCAAGGTGAGGTGTGAATACTCTGGCTTGTTGTCACGCCTAGTCATTCTTGCCTCTTTTTTTTTTTTTTCTTTTTTTTTTCTTTTTGGAAAGCTAGCTTTGACTGTTGACAAGCCAAAACCGATTGAGAACGAGAGACAGTCTCACTTGAAAAAAAAAAAAACCCAGAGTTTTCAAAATGAGGAGTGGATTATTTTGAAATCTTGTTGTCCTTTTCCATTGTGCCCCCTCCTTTCATCTAGCTTTACCCTAGTGACACTGACTGCTCCCTGGTTCAGACTGCGTGTGAGACGTAAACAGTTCAAATCGTCCCTGAATGGGGCTTCAGTCTCTACCTGGCTGGTTTCTTTAGAGGTGCAAAGCACCATATGAATGATTAATATTAATCCATGATACATTTCAGAAGCAGACTTTGTGTGTGAAACTAGTCTACAGCTGTAGCCTTTTTGATTTGTGCCATGATAATACACATTGTGTAAATATCAGGTGTAGTGAGTGAAATGGTTGTGGCTTTAGAATGGTGAAGGTAGGTTTTTCTCAGAGGCTTCTTCAATACAGCC
Organism: Hemibagrus wyckioides; assembly: GCF_019097595.1. Taxonomy (NCBI): domain Eukaryota; kingdom Metazoa; phylum Chordata; class Actinopteri; order Siluriformes; family Bagridae; genus Hemibagrus; species Hemibagrus wyckioides. Next base: position 13,964,108 of record NC_080727.1, read on the forward strand.
CTGATTTAATCCCAGTGCTAAAAGATTTTTTTTTTAGGTTTGCACCTAATTTATACCTTCTGTACTGATGTGAGCAGGAGTGTTTGCACAAGGCATCATGCGGAAGCATGTTTCACTGCTTGGAATTGGTCTGTGATTAATGCTGCTTTCTGCTTTGCCTTTGATTTCACTGAGCTCAACCCGTGTTGTCATTCAGCTGATTTCTTTTGCACACTTGCAGATTTCATTTGTAAACGATCAATTTAGTGTTTAGTAGCATTCAGACTCAGACGTTTTTTAAGCTTGCCACTGAATCAGTCTTTTTCTGTGTATTCAAAATGAACTGTAGTGGAAAAAAAAAAACCTTTTATGGGGATTTTCTAAAAAGGGATATAGATGCCTGCTGGTTGCTAATGCGCATGATTTGACCAAGAGCGCTCTTCCTCCTGACCCTGCGTTCACATGGTTTCACTGGTAACACCTAGCAAGTGGGGTTCAGCGTGTGTCCTGTATTTACTTTGCAAACACACTTTGAACACTTTTACAGGATATTCATGCTCTGATATTTCACACATCTCACAATATATTGTTTTGTGTCAGCAAAACAGTGGATACAAAATATTTAAATGATCGGTACAAATATGGTAGTGACGTATTTTAACATACAATCTAGTCACAGTGAGGAACAATGCTGTTCTTTAAATAAACTAACACCTGACAGTTCTTGTGAATCTTAAGAGAAGTGTATTGTGTTCATACATCATGGTTATCAAGATCATATCATGTGCAACCCCACAACCTGATGCGCTTCTCCAAGCAGCTTTTAATTCGAAATTGTAAAAGAAAGTGCCAACAAATAGGCATGCACATGGATGATATTGTTACAGTGGCTTGCTGGTTGTCAATCACTCTACTTTGTGTCAAACGTGCTTATCACTGCCCTCTTTGTTTCCGGTTGCTTTATCTCATCTTGTTGCTGTTAGCGTGACCTCAGTGCTACACTAAAATCACATTAAAGTGCTAAAGTTACTGCAGGTCATGAATTTCCTGTGAAGGTTTGCAACACACAGCCATGGTTCCAGTCAAAAGTTAAATAACATTAAATTAGATTTTGTACTTTTTAATAAATGAATGTAAATTATGCCAAGGTAAATCTACAAATCCAAATGATCAGCTTAAATTCCTTCTAGCAGATCTATCCGTGTTCAGTTTAAGTCCTGAAAAAAAGAGGGGGTTTGATTATTATTATTATTATTAATAATAATAATAATATATTTTAATAATATAATATACTTTTATTATAATATAATTTTAATAATTTAATAATATTTATATATTATTTTTAGCTATCCCCCTCCTTTTATTGCCCTTTAGGGAAAATTATAATATACACAAAATACTGAAGGGATGTTAGAGAGTGAACGCAGGATTAGGTCTGCTGCTTTGCAACCTTTTTCTTTTCTTTTTCTCTGAACTTGTTTTTGAATGATAGTGGTCAATTAAATCTCTTATTTTGCTCTCCAAGAAACGGTTTTAGGCTAATTTCAGGCAATGTCTTAGACAATTTTCCAATTTTGTTTTAATATTAACAGTATTACTGTGCAAATATTGCGCTTAAGTAGGTACTTTTACAGTGTCCTTAGTACAATAAAAAATGTGCCTTTTTTTTTTGGTTATTTTCTTTGACCATTTTCATGTGTTAATATTTGCCCATCCGTAACATCCATGTTGATACGATTACCATTGCGTACAGTGAGGAAATAAAATTTACTTCTGTTAATTGGCTCAGGTCTGCTTCTTGTGAATGTAGAGATGCTTGCTGTCTGAGAGTGTGTAGACTGAGGAGGTGGAGACTGAAATTTCTTCGATGTGGTGTTGTGGTTGGAGACTGAAGTTTTGGATGTGGAACAGGATGACAGTTACTCAAACACTCTGGATTTTTCTTTTCTTTTTCTTCCCCCTCTTTTTTTTTTTTTTTTCCAAATTAGCACCAGTCATGAGTCCCTTGAGAAATGAAGTAATTAGAGAATGTTAATGAAGTGCTAAGAAAAGAAACATGTGCTCTGATTATCTACAGAAACTTCTCAAAGGCAGTTTTTTTTTTCTTTTTATACTTTTATAGGAAAGCCCAGTTTTTATTATGCTTTTCTTCAGGCATTGGTTAATGTTGTGTTCTTTATCATCTTTCCCAATGACCTCAAATGTTTGCTTGATAAGTTAATGTGAGTAAACAACATGCCGTTTAATGCTAAACAGGTAACTATAAGCTATTGCTTGTTGGCTGGTTTGGCTTGAAATTTCAGTGCAGAATTAAATGTGCAAACCTAGCTTTTTGCAATAGTTACATACAGTCCTGACCTCAACCCGCTAGATAGACACCTTTGGGATGAATTAGAGCGGAGACCGCGAGCCAGGCCTTCTCGTTCAACATTGGTGCCTGACCTCGCAAATGCACTTCTTGACGAATGGTCAAAGATCTACCATCAACTTCAATTCAACCTATAAACTAACAGGATAGCAGAAATAATCATTTATAGCCTGTCTGTATTAGTTTTGCTTGTTGTGTGTGAGCTGATCTTCAGTTTTCTTCCGATTGTGAAGGCACTTCTTTGGAGAAACTGTTTGGAAGTCCAAGCACAGTTTAAGTCCCCGAACTGGCAAGGACACAACATGGCAGTGTGCCTTAACTATTTTGGATACGTTTGTGTAGCAACTGACTACAGAAAGAGGATACCCATGGCTACTGGGCGAGTTACTCAACAGTTAACCATTGTGATGCTCGCTCTTTATTACAGACTGACCCCATTAACAGTGTGCTTTTTTTGGAGGGAGCTCACAGTATTGACAGGCATTCTTTTCAGAGAGTCAGTGGAATCGACTCCGCTATCCAGTAAGAGCTGATTCTTACTCTTACTCTTTCTCTACCCTCTGATTACCAGTGCTATGTTAACACAGTTTGCTTTGCATTAGTTATAAGATTGCATTTAAAGAACCCATCAGGGAAGCTATCGTATCTCTTGAGATATGCGAATCAGCTCCCAAAGGTCACCTAATAGTCAAAGCGCTGAATCGTTTGTGAGTGACTCGGTGAGACGGGCGCGTTTTGGATATCCCGCTCGAACAGGTGCGGACCAGTGTGATGGCACAGGCATGGGGCTCATGTTGTACGCAGTGTGTGAGCGCCGCTAAAAATACCAGCTGCTCCACTGTCACCATTTTCCCTCCACAAGTTGTTGATTGATTACCAACAATTTGCACTCATAGTCTGATCTGGAACAGGTGCGAATAGTATTTCTCATGGACCGGAAACACGATTTGTACTGTGCATGTGTGGACTCTCGCGTTCTGCGCGTGCGTGAAATTGCTGCCAACCACCCATTATAACATTACATTATTAGTAGTATTATAACAACAGTATTAGTGTCGCTACTCGAGCCATACCGGAAACACGATTTGTACTGTGCGTGTGCAGACACTCAGGATTTGTTCTGCACATTCTCGGAAATCACAAAATTATTGCAACATACGCATGTGACGTATTAAAACGCTCAGGAAAATGAGAGGAAATACATGACGTGTATCCGGGTGACATCACGTGTGCGCTATCCCCGGAATTATGGCAAGTTGCAAAATTACTACAACATACACGTGACATATCAATCTGCTCAGCACAATGTGGGGAACTGTGACGTGTATCCTTTTGGCACCCTATCCGACCACTCTCCTCCATAAACTCGGGGACGAGTTTTGGCCTGGCAAGCACCACTCATTTGCTTCAGGAAATGTACATGTCTAGTTACCATTGCAACTGTATTATAAATACCTGAAACTGCCGTAAAATCGTTTCGTCATACTTCAGACAAGAAGTAGACACATTTCCGCACATGCACAGTATGACAGGAATTACTAGGCAGTGTAATAAATATAATTGGTCGACGGGAAACGATAGTGATTTGTGATTGGTCGTTTGAAATAATGGTGGCTGGTTATTGACAACATAGGCTCATGCGAGTGTGACGCAGGCTTTGCACACAGGTGGAGCATCGAACAAACCTGTTCTCTCAAACCTGTATGAACAGAAGTTGTCATGTGAGCTTTACTGAGAACAGGGCAAATGTGATCGTCAGTTGAACTGTCACTAGATCAGGTTTGTAAAGTAGGTCTCCAAATTTTATAATACATAAATCAGAATCAGGTAGGGGGCGTGGCTTAAAGTTCCAAGGTTGAAAGTACATTAGCAGTGATTCATACAGCTTTATTCAGCCTTTTGTATAACTTTTTGTACACGTAGTAATAGGGAGCAAAGTATCATTTGGGGTGAATATGTGATACGATGCTAAACAGCTAGATGAGCTTTGTAGTGTTACTGGTACTGATATATAATATAGGAGCAAACTTCAAACATGTCTAAACTGATCAATTACAACTGGTAGACTAAATGCATGTGTCAGATTGTGGTATAGGCGTTCCTGTTCTTCTGAAACAGTTTGATTATCAATTTGATCTTACACATTTCTTCATGAACAAAGCTTCAAAAGGATGTCTATCAAGCCCAGCATCAAAACTGTTTCCACACAAGACACTTGGCATAGCTATGTTGTTGTTTTTTAAACATTAACCACCTTGACTTCTGTAGCAGCTGATCTAATGCAATTATGTAAATTATTTAGCGGAAGGTGAAGGCATCTGGGCCGGAGAGTGGCTATAGTGAGTGTTAGAAAGGTCAGGTAAATCGAAACAGTTGTGTCTCAGAGTAGGGGTGTGTATATGAAATCTCTCAAGTTGATTAGAAGATATTGCAGACCAGTGCAATAAAGAGTTATAACTGAGTGAGCAGGCAGAATTTGGTCAAATTTTCAGTGGGAGCAGGTTTGATTAAAAACATTTAAAAACTGATAACTTGCAGCACCAAATGAACTTTTTCATGTCTGGCTATGGATTAAAAGCTTATGCAGAACCTTGCAAGCATTGAATTTTATGTTTGACAAATTTGAATTCAATTTTCCGGCACTAAAAGATATTGCGAAAGTTGGGAAGGATGTCTGCCTTACATTTTATCCTCTAGTATGGACCAGACATTACAGGTGACACTCAGCATTGCTCTGAAGATTCCTCATCAGTTTGTGTATACTGTTCATGTGGAGATGATGCAGAAGCTCTGAACTGAACTGCATCAAGGTTGCACTTGTTGGTTTCACACTAGTTTTACCACAGACAAGCGCCTCAGTGCAGCTTTTTCTCGGAAGCCATGGGGACCAGTCATGTTGAAAGGCTTCTTGCAAATAACATATATTAACATAGATAACACGTATATTTTGGCGGCCTGAGTTTTGAGGGTTATTTTTATCTGGAGGTTAGTGGGTTATTTCCCATAATACAATTAAGATCATAGTATAAAAAATAAACCCAATGGGCCCTTATCACAGAACAGGAGGTAAAATGACTTTCACAGACTTTATCAGAGAATCAACAGCATTCTCATCACAGTCGCTTGCAATGGAAACCTTACCTTTCACCTTGTCAATATCTCAAAGGCTAGTTCAAAGAATCCACTCACAGCTGCCAGGGTACCGGAAACATTACCTGATTGTTACTGTGTTTGTATTATTTCATATTTGCCACCTTTCAGTTCATTTCCTTTCACTGCTTTACAAAAGTATAAAATTGTCGATAGGTGAAAGAGTTTAGCACTGGTAGCACCTGTTTGCTAATGCTACTGTAATTAGCTGTATCTCTGGCTAATGGAGAGAGTCAACACTCATAGTGAGAATGATGAGTGGTTTTGGTTTGTTCAGTTTCAAATGTAGTCAACAGTGAGGCTGTAGTGAGAGATACTATCAAGCAGGACAAATGAAAGAGCTGCACACACACCACCGTCTGGCTCGAGAGTCTGTCAGATTATCTTGATTCAGATAGCAAACCATTTCGGCTCAGTTTATTTGCCCTCTAAACTCTACTGGGGCCGATATTTCTTGCAGACTCTAGAATTTCACTACGCTTATTATTAAAATTGTAGGCACATTTCATATTATTTGAACCATATTCAACCTTAAATAGTATTGTATCCTGTTTGTGTTTTTTTGTTTTTTAAAGATAAGAAATGTTAGGGTATGTTGGGATCCAAATGGGCAGGCTACTCTGAACTTGAAAGGATATAAAGTAAACAACAGGTTTCTCACCACTTTACAATCCCCTGATATCTTCCATTTGGCAGAAGGCACGACACGGCATTCAGGTTTCTGGCCTCAAACACCTCCTCCTCCGCTTTGTTACTTGGCTGATAAATGTGGGCTTCATATGTTGTTATTCAGAAGTTATAGAGAATCAACTGTCTTCACAAACTGACCTGAAGCATAAAGCATACTATTACTCAAGCAGCACTAATGTATTAACCCTCAAGAAACCAAGAGCTATGATATTGTTAAATGGAAAAATTGTTTCCATTGTGCAGATGCACTGGAAACCTCTAGCTATTCATTAAAAGCATCTCTTCAACAGAAACTGGTTTAACATCAATCAGCATGTGTGAAAGCGCAGCATGTGTGTTATATGTAGGTGGTGTATTTGCCAGTTTTCACCATATTCATGCACTATTTACAAATGTTTGGAAGTAAATATTAATTGTCATCTGCTGTGGAAATTTTTGGCAAAGCCAACAAGGTCCCTAAGCCTCTCTGAGCATCAGTGCACCTACCACCATGATCATCATGTTCTCAAATAACAGGAATATAAAAATATAAATTGACATATGAAATCTACACATTTAAGTCTGCTTGCCCTGATCAAGGTTTCAGACAGATTGTTATAACTATTAATATTATTCTGCCAGTCTGTATTTTTAAGGCAAGTGTGTTTATTATATTTATATGACACTTTATCCAATGACCTACAATTGAGGATAAGAGCAAGCAGTTGATGGTTAAGGTCAAGGTGAAGGTGAAAGGATTTGAACTTTCTAATGAACAGCCCAACACCTTAAGAGCCACCACTTTGTGAAGATTTAGACTAGCAGTTGGCTCACTATTAAATTTCTTATTATCTATATTAGTCTTATATCTACAGGCAAGTAACTGTCATGGGGATGTGGTAGCTTAATGGTTAAGGTGTTGGACTACTGATTGGAAGGTTGTGACTTTGAATCCTGGGTCCACTGTGCTGCTACTCCTTGGCCCTTGAGCAAAGCCTTTATCTTTAATTGCTCAGTTGTGTAAAATGTAAGTCGCTCTGTATAAAGGTGCCTGCCAAATGCTGTAAATATAAACTTCTCAACTTATTGGGTTGAATTGGTTTATAACGACAACACCCAGCCACACACTTTTAACAATTACCCCCAGAAACATGGATCCTAAGTTTGTCTCTCATTTAGGATCTAACACCAAACTCCTAATTACCACCGGCAGCTTTCTTTCACGCTCTCCCCTATTCCCCGTCTTTATATCACCTTTCTGCTACGATTACACACTTGTGTAAAACTCTTTCATAGTATAGCAAAGTGAACAAAAATATCATGGTCATCTTCCAAAATAAAATTTCCCCGAAATACTCATGTACACAATATATATGCCGATAATAGTAATATTTAGTATGTTAAGCATCTGATGTCTCTAAAGTTCTAGTAAATTCTGTCCACTTTGCGGACATTTTACGAAGACCAGACATCTATCTACATGAATCAAGCCAGTCATAAACCAGAAAGGGTTTATCAGGGTTTCTGAATCCTCTCTGTGAGGGTCATAGAGCTTTGGCACATCTGTAGGTAGAAATGAAGTACAGATTAACCCCAGGCATCATCATTTACCCAGCAAAATTAAAGCACAACACATTCACAGATGTGTTCTAGCAAAGTCTGTCCACTTGATGGACACTGTGCCAAGTCCAGACGTCTATCTACATGAACCTCGCCAGCCATAATACTGCTACTATAATACTACAACTAATATAAAGTACATAACGTTATGGTTTCGCGCATGCGCAGAACAAATCCTGAGTTTCCGCACATGCACAGGACAAATCGTGTTTCCGGTACGTCCGGTGACATCACTGTTAAAACAGGATAAAAATGATGTTTATATGTAAATTACTACACGACGGAGAAAAAAAAACGTGTTGCTAATATTTAGCAAAGCACCTCGTTTCTGCGCATGCGTGAGCGTAAGAGTCAAGAAGATGGGTGGGACGCTTCCTCATTCATTATTGTTTGTAGTTTCTAGTCAAGTTAAGGCTTCTTTTAATAAATGACGGGGAAAAAAACAACTGTTTCAAAAAATAAATTCCGTGGACAAATAAATTACGGTTTTTGCGCCAAATGTCAGAAATCTGAAAGTATGATTGTCATAATTACAACGGAATAAGAAAATAATATATAGGATGAATCCAGATACATGCAGCATAGAATATTGTTTACTTAAAAAACAAACAAACAAGACATTTCTTCTATACTTGATAAAATTTTACAGTTTATTAGGAAGATATAGCACGACACTGAAATGACTTCTCTCAGGGTCACAAAGAAAAAGGTCTATCATAAGATCTGACAGTAATTTAATTATTCAGCCTGTAAAATATAGCAGAATCAATTTATGGCATTAACATGAATAGTTTGTCCAATGTATATGATTTCCATTTTAGAGACAATTCTACAAGTGAGTCACAAGCAAGTGTAGGATCATTGTAAATCACACATAGTCACGTTATGCTTCAGCCAAGCCTTTATCCTGTAAATCACACCATGGCGCATCTGTAGGTGTATTAGTCTGTTTTCAGTGACTGTATCAAGCATGAAAAGAAAATCTATTCCTTTCCACCTATTCCTTTGCCATGTTAACATCTTTCTCTGGTGTAGTCTTTTTATTTATGGCCTGCTGCTCAGCAAGAGTAGGAGAAGAGAGAGTACTGACTCCACTCTGGCATGCTGCTGTGGTGATATCCAGCTGAATGAATGCTGTGCTCTGACATCATCAGGTGATGTGGATGTTGGTGTGGCTGAGGGTAGGTGGGGCTTGAGTATTGCCCGGCTAAAGTTCCACTCCAGTGACCTAAAGGCTGCTCCATGTTATACTGATTGTACAGAGGCAGTCCTGGCCTGGCTTTAGAGCACCCTTCAACGCTGGTGGTCATGGAAATATCTAGCCCTTTTCTTTGAGAAGAACCCAGACTCAGAGAAGGTTGGGGTCTTGAAAGCTCCTGGTCAGGAACAGTGGCCATGTCGGTAGGTTGGGACTCAAAACCCTGGCAGTCAGTTTGAGAATCTGTGCAGGAGGGCGAGGACATCCTCCCAAAATCCTGAGTTCTGTAAGGATCCCATGAACAGAATTATAGTATAGAAGTATACAGAATTAAACAAAATATATAGAAATATGTGCAACTCTGCAGTGATAAGTTTAGGGTTAGCCACTGTTACCTGTTAACTACATTAGCTTGATTACATTTGGACACAGTGTACTTAATAATGGATGTCGGATATCAGATTATATACCTGTGTGATTGGTAGTTGATCTGTCCTGGAACAAGCTGCTCAGAGTTTGTGTAGTCCATGGCTCCCTCACTATGCAGACTTTGGCCAGGGTCCTGCTCTCCTCCCCATGGGGACATTTGCTCATCCTGGGCCATCGGTACTTCTTTGGAAAGCATCAGGGTTTCTGAATCTTCTCTGTGAGGGTCATATGGAAGCCTTGGCACATCTGTAGGTGAGAAATGAAATACAGATTAACCCCAGGCAAGATCATTTACCCAGCAAAATTAAAGCACAACACATCCACAGATATATATTAAATCAAAATTTGGGAAATCACACCTTGGAAACATCTGAACTCTGGCTCCTTTTCTGAAGACTTTAGTTTTTTTGCTGAATTCTCTGAACACAGTTGACTTTTCTGAGCTCTGTGCCTGCAACACAATGAAACGTAATTACATTCACACTCAGCATTCTTTTCTTCAACACTCCATACTCTGTTTCAACTTTTCAATTGACCTTTTGCCATGCGTTCCTTCTTCTCTAAAGCCCTTTGCGAAGGGGTTATGGTCTATCTTCAGCTTTGTGATCTGTGGACAGGAAAGAGTTCCAGTTTAAGAAAAGTTGCAAATACAAGAACAAGAAATGTGTTCAGGGTCCCGTGTATCATTGATAGAACTGACCTTGGTGTTCTGGTAAACCGTGACTGCTGTAAAAGTGGTTTCAGAGAATGTGAAGGTCTGGAAGACACTCCATCGCACGCTATAAAGGTCGTCAGCCTGCACCACATGGAAGCGAGGCTGGTAGCGATGCATCGAATGCAGAATGATCTACAGATAGAGGAGGAGAAATGGAGATAAAACATGAGTCAAAGCTAAAAGGAAGAAAAAAAAAAACAAAAAATGGTAGGACTTCATACAACATTCTTACATGGCCTTTCTGGTCCAGTGGATTGTTGGTGAGCTTCAGTTTGAGAAAAGAAATGGGCTGCTTCATCCAATGGCTACCCAAACCAGGGGAATCTGGATGAATGTATGTTCTACACGGAGGCTGCGGCTCTGCCTTTCCTGCCACCTCCCACTGCTCATTATTCCACTGTAAAAGAGGAAAAATTCAAAAATGAATAAAATAAATAAACATTTTCTAAAGTTTTCCTTTTTGCTTCTGTACTTTATTTCTATATACTTTCTGCTTCTATATTTCATAGAGATAACACACATATGGGAGGGTGACCTTATGCAAAGTGAGCTGATTGCCTTGTATAGACCTTGATTGCTCTACTGGAAGACATTAGCGGGGGAGTGGAGGGGAATTAGACTTGACTGGAACCCTAACTGAGGGAAGAAAAACAGGAAGTGATAACAGCCTTTGATATTCACACTTTTCAGTGATGGGCGCTCCACAGGAGGACCACCGTCTGCACTCACAAATGGTTTTGGGGGTGGGGGGGGTCTTGTTTTGTTCCTGCTTTAAGCCTCTTGTTTATATAAAACAAATCAGAAAGAAATTTTGTTATCCATGCTAACCTGTAGGCTTATGGGTATAGCCCTAGCTATTTTTTTTTGCAGTTGCAGCAATGATTAACCTTTGACTGCTTTTTTTTTTTTTGCTTACCTTGTACCTGGAATTATCCACTGGGACCATGTCCACCATGATGAAGTACTTGGCGTATGGCACAAGACCAGACACACTCACATTACAATATGGAAACATCCTCCTAAAATTACAGTAGAAAATTAATCAGTTAATCAAAACTCTCCAAAAAACCTTCACAGTTAATTATCCGATTATCATCTGATAAGTAGCTTTAATGGTCAAATTTTGTTTGTTAGTTTGTTAGAATTTTTACCTGCCAGATTTAGTGATAACCATTTCAGTCCCAATGTCATGAAATGATTTCCAGAGCTCTGAATATTCCAGTTTCATCCTCATGTTCCCCTGTTGGTAGGACTCACCAGGATGAGCCACCGAAGGCGATGCAGACATTGTAGATGAATGTCTCAGGTCTGTAATGGGTATTATATCAATGTTATACGTTAAATAGCACTGTACATCAATAATGAATGTCATCAGATTCTAAACTAATTATCTATTATGTGTATCAATAAAAAAAAAACTCACCTGGAATTTGCTCCATTTTTAAGAATGTTCAGTGCAGCTTGAGTTGATCAGCTACACTGGCGTTTAAAATATCTTTATATGATCTTGATCCTCAGTCACAGACCTCCATAAATCACTGGGGGAAGAACTGTAAAAGAAATAATCTCAAAAGTGTGCACAGGATCTCAGCTGTACGTTGATCAACAGGTAAAAACAATGACTAAATGCCCCCGGCTTTGCTCAACCTTGAGTTTAAAGACATTGACTGAGTGGGCGGGTCTGTGTGTGTGTGTGGACAAAAGTGAGAGGGTCTATTAGCATACTTTGAAGTGCTCTATTAACACCGGGGGTCAGTGTGTGTGTGTGGTTGTTTAGGGCTAAAGCAGCAGGAGGAGTTGAGCCGTGGATCAAAAGGAGCCTGATGAGGATATTATCATGTAGCTGAGAGAAAGTCGGCCAGCCATGTGCTCAGACATGCCTTATGTTGCAATCACTCCTAAGTCTGTTTTCATCTAACTGGCCTATAAATATAGAAAATAGGCCTGTAACAATGCTACGGAAGTGTGATGTTAAAATGAGCATTTTTACGTGACGTCATACAATAATGTACAACTGGAAAGAGATCACAGGAACTGGAAAGGTTATCACAAATCCATACAGAATATGATTCAAAAAATTGTAAGTGTTTCCCACCAGTGATTACACCCGGAATCTCAGCTGTACTGTATAACTTTTCACTTAAAGCTCAATACCTTAATGTCTTGTTTAAATTATGTTTAAATCTAAATATAACTCTGATATTTTTAAATATTTTCCTCATAAAATGAAATAAAATCCCACCAAACAGCATATTAACTTTTAAAAAATCATACATACATCACAGCAATGAATGAATGAATGAATGAATGAATGAATGAATGAATGAATGAATGAATGAACAAACAAACCAAAGGTTTGATATTTAGAAGAATAATATAAAAACACAATATGATGAACTTATTTATAGACAGTTTGTTCTAATTCATAAAATCGGAAACAATGTAATGTGGTGAAGGTGAATTTCTCTCTCTGTAATGATATACTGCTGACAATAATTGCCTTATTTCAAGACAAGAATGTATAAAAGGATTAATCTGCCAGCGCAGTTAAACCGCTTTGCTTAACACGAACTGTGACGATATAGGATAAATAATATAATATAATACTTTAATTTTAATACAATAATAATTCACAAGGACAATTGGTTTCTGTTATCAGATCTTTTTTCTGCTTTTTTCACTAATAAAGTTGCAAGACATGAAAAATGTGTTCATCTTTCAACACAGATGTGTCTCATTTTTAACTCTTCACCTCCCTGAACATTTACCTGATTGGTATCCATCATGTGAGTCATGTTCATGGGCTTACACACACTGGTATCTCCTCCTCAGATCGGCTCTGTTTGGGTTTGTGTATTGAGCCCTGTCTGGACTTGACAATGGGGAGATGGGCCTCTTAATCCTATCAGCACATGGAGCCACAACGGCACACAGCTCTTTAGCTCTTATGGGATGGCCAATTAGCAGCCAGTTAATGCAGGAGGTGGGGGGTGTGGGGGTGGGGGTTTACAGGAAGCTCAGTCCAGCTTCTGTGATGTCTCTTGAGGACAGGGTTGGGGTCTGGGGTGGACTGTCTGAGGCCCATACACATGCTAAGTGCTCAGATGGTGCAGAGATGGAGGAACATTCACACACATTCAGCACATCCTCTCAACAATTCAAACAAACAGCTGAGCATCAACATTGAACTTGAATGGGATACGCACAGCACATTCTTGTCCAATTCAATTCTTAGTTTGTACAATCTCACAGATTAACTTAAATAAAAGTTTAAATACAAACATTAAAAATCTTGCCGTATGTGAGGCAATTGAACAACATTTATACAACTGAGAGACTTCTTTTTCTTCTTTTTATGTTCTATTATTTTAGACTTTAGAAAGACTATAGAGTTAATGTTAATGTTAAGTTTTTTTTAGGGTTTAGAGATTAGGGCTCCTTAAGAACCTATAAGGGTTCTCCTAGAGTGACAAAAAGATATATCCTGTTTCTTTCTGCTGGTTATCTGGTGTCTGGGCTGATAAGCAATGGAAGCTGGAGGTCTAATTCATCATTTTGGCTTCACAACCATCAACCCGACCTAAACACCTTCTAAAAGACAATTAATGAAAGCAAATGTGAGCTACATTATCATCTGTATGATGACTTCTAAAGTCCTGCCTTCAATTTCTAGCCCATGCCTACTACTTGAGTCTATTGCTGAATGAAGTGATACAGCTAGAACTATTTTTATTTGTTTGTTTGTATCTCTGTGGCTGTCCTTTGTCAGAAACCACATTACTATTTCAGAGGACTAATATCTCCATAAAGCCAATTATTGAGCTGCCACTGTGTGAGGATTTCCACATGCACATATAAAACACCAAGCTGAAGTGGTTGGCCATTAGCTTCCCTTGAGTATATATAACACTCTTTCAAAGTCATGTTTTTTCTACCTCTGATAAACCAAGAGGTTTAGCTTGGAAGTTTACACATACCTAAGACAGTATTTCATTTTCTTCAATTACATATTCCAGAGAATGTACAGAAAACACAAATCTCACACACAGAGACACACACAAAATACAAGTCACTGGAAAATTTCACAAGCACCAACCCATCCCAAAGACATGCCTGCTCTCCATCAGAGCATGCCCTCATACCCCTGAAGCATTAAACCCGAATTGTTCACTTTAAGGTGTATATCCTCCCTTAAATTGCTTTAGCCCCCACCTTTTTCTGCAGCTGAAATAAATTGCATGTTAAAAGGTAGATGGCAGGTATGTATCAGCTCAGTGAGTCAGATCATATGTTTCAGTTCATCAATAAGACCTGATTATTTCCAATTTCCTTATGTCTTAAAACAAACAAGCAAAAAACAAAACAAAACAAAGGTGTTATGACTATTGATCATCTTGTGATGATCAGCATAGCATTATAGGCTTTGTTACAGTGCATTATAAATTATAAATAAATGTTAGAAAACACACCCCAGGAAGATTCTACACAGTGTCATGAATATATATAATAAAATCCTATATTTGACAAAACGGAAGAGGAGGCTTCCATGTCACTGATCAGGTAAAGAGCACATTAGTCAGAGAAGCCAAGTTTGGAATTCAATTCTTTTTACTAAATTATTTATATAGAAGGGCACAAAGTATAGTTTCTCTATAAACAAAATACATCTATTATTGTGCAAATAAAACCTACTAAAAGAGTGGAGCAATACGCTTGTATATGAACGTAATTACCCAATAATCCACCCTTTAATTGTCTCACAAAATTTAAGCCCCTGTGTTTGCTGGCTACTTTTCTAAATCTGTCTGTTTGGTGTTTGAACATAAGTGGCTGATCCTGTTGAGGCAGAAACCTCAGGTCTGGAATTCACACTACACCTGAAGGCATGCATACATTCAGAGCAGCAATCATTTCCCCATCCTCCAACACACAAGCCCCCTGTCAAAAAGAAAAACCCCTAAAGGATTACAATACGAAAGTTGTACAGGATTCTAATGGGAATTATTTTAGATTTTGGAACCATTCTTATATGGGTTGTCTTTTTAGGAATAAAATATCCTGACCTTTTTAATCAAATACACTGGATGCCTTTTCCGGTCAATATGGAATTGTTTAAACCGCTGTGTTCTATGAATTATTAACCATTAATGACCACTATAGATAAGGATGGTTTCTAAGTAATAGGATGATTGTCTTTAAGGTTAGCCTTAAAGACAATTTAGTTTATTATGCTAGGGGAAAGGTGATAGATGACTCAGGAAGTTCACAGGAGATGTAAATTATAGTGTAACTGTCCAATAGAAACAAGAGAAGGGTTTTACAGAGTACTGTAATTAAAAAAAAGAGACAATTTAAACAATTCCATATAGATCTGAATAGAAACCTAAATGATTGCATAAGTAGTCCTATCGGATATTTGTGTTGTACAAGACTTCTACAGATTTTCTATAGGAAAAGGATAAAATTAGCAAATTCTTAAAATCTTTTAGGATTTTAAAACTCCCAAAACATTTGCTGTAATTTCAATAAATAAATGACAAGATTAAATAAATAAATAAATAAATAAATAAATAAATAAATAAATAAATAAATAAGAAAGTAAGTAAGTAAGTAAGTAAGTACCAGTTCCAATATGATTCTAAAAATTCTGCACATCTGTACAGAAGCTATAATTTAGTAAAAAGCTGGCACATGAACAAATAACTGAAAAAAAACCCTTTAAAATGAACACAGGTTTAAAATGGCTTTTGCAGGCTTTCATCAAATTCTAAGAGAAACAGCTCCATATTCTGGTGGCCAGGACAATAACAGCGAGGGGTAAAAGTAACAGAAATGAAACGAAATTTAGTTTTTTATTTAACGTTGATTAAAATGCAAGTGTTTTATTCATGCAACTTTTTCATGAATAAAACATACTCACGCTATGGTAAAATGATTTTCTCTTAATATTTTCCAAAGTTGTTTAAATTTTGCCGTGATCTTTTTTACATAAACATTCGTGGTCTGGCAACCAGTAAAGACAGGACATTTTGTCATACCAGTGTACATTAAAAACTACAAAATAAAGTCTGTTACAGTGTGCCCTGCATTAGAAGCCTCTCTCTTATTATAATCTAAAATCTTCCCATACACACTATCCCCAATTCAACATCATCACAAGAAATGCAATCTGCTAAATTGTTCCCATCTTAAAATTTTATTATGTATGTAAAATCATACGTATGTGAATGATCTGGAGCCTGGACAAAAAACAAAAAACAAAACAATAAAGTTGAAGATCATAGAAAAAGGTTGTGAAAAAAGAAGAGGATGAGTAGTAGAGAAGGAGAGAGGAAGAGTAGAAGAGATAAAAAGTGATGGGGGATGAGGTTGAGGAGGGGAGAGAGGAGGAGGAAAGCAGAAACGATAATGAGAAACCAAAAAAACGGATAAGAAATAAAGAGAAAAGCACCAAGACAATGGATATGAAATGAAATTCTGGTTCCTGTCAGTAAGACAAATCTCAGTTAGCTCTTCCACCTCAGAAACAGTTCAGAACCAGCAATTTCTACTATTTGTGCTCTTTGCTATCTGCGTTTCTAGTAGGATTATGTTATCATGTTGGCTCAGGTTTATACAGATAATAAAAATGATCTCCAAAAAAAATTTTCAATGGACATTTGCTGAATCTTTCAAAAGTTTTCATATAGCTTTTTTGCAATACAAGAATTCTCCTGTAAAGGTCTTAATAAAACAACTTGCTAAATTATTTTAATATTGCAGATTTATTATTCTCAAAAGCTCTTTTCCAAAGCCAAAGGGATGTACAAAAGGAGCTATCGCACACACACAAACAAACAAGCTGCTACACATCTTACACACATCTTACACACTTATACACATCTTATCAGGCTTTAGTCCAGCATCTTAGTACACTTACACAATGTCTTTAGCAGTTTAGAAGTGTTGTGGAGGAACCTCTGATTGTCCCGACTGAGTAAGATAGACTAAGCCGTCCCTGATATTTTTTAAAAACAACCTAAATGAAGACAAGAGCATTCATTTCTCGTACTGTACTAACTTTAATAGTTCCATGCGTTTAGGACTGTGCTCAACTTGATCTAACTGAAACTCGGGTGCTGTATTTGCCATTTGATACATGCCATGGATAAATATATGACCCTTTCAGTATTTTTTCTGCAGTTCTTCCTCACTCATTCAGCTGCTGTAATCTCCGTAGTTAATAAACAGCTGCTATGTCAAAGAGTACTTGAAAGATGACCAGAAGACCAGACCCAGAGACATGTATACAGGGATCCCAGAGGCACACTTAGATTTCCTGATTATTTGGAAAATGGCAACTCACAACCACAAGAGGGAGGCAAACATACCAAATAATACAGTGTAACTAATTTATTCCCACCTCACACTCAGTGTTACCAGCATAGCCTCCAGCTCCACCACAGCCCTGACTAGGATAAATCATTTACTGAAGATAACATTTTCATTATCAGCTCTGAATTGAACATAAGGGAACATCCATCATTAAACTGGATTCAGACACGCTCATGCATCTCTCATGGAAGAAATGTTACATATACAATAGAGAAAGACAGAAAGACAGATCACCATCATATTATAATTCAATGAAGTGAACACTAGGATAGTAAGAAGTTTAGTTGGGTTTCCTGCAGATCTGAATACAGCATTGTGACCAAAGAGGAAATGACTTAACAAGACAGATAATAAAAGCAGAAAGACACCAGACCACAAAATAGAAGTGAGAAGCAGTAGAACTTTATTAGAAAGAGCAAGATTCTTTGGTCAATTATAGATTTATACATATAATAAAAGTGTCTCTAAAAAGGCATTTGAAAAACAAATATAGGGTTTAATATAGCTTTTGTACCAACATTATCTGTATTACATTATCTATATATTATTAGCCATTGCTGCGTCACTTCTTCAGTTTGAGCTCGAGGTACTGTGCATGTTTTCACACTGTTATTGTCTGCATGCAGGCACATTTCACATGTTCTTCAGCATTTCCTGTTGATGTCTCACTGATCTTTGCTGGTAGTTTTTCTCTAGTCCATATACAACACATTTCTGCACACTTGGGTCAATGCTGTCTGAACCGTTAATAATTTTATAAAACACACCAGACTTTTTCTATATCTATGTCCTCAACACAGTTACACAGACACCTGAAACTCATCTTTATAGTTTACCCAAATAATCACTTAGGAGAGGGCGGGGCACAACCTAACACTTTTTGTCTTTTTTGGTTTGTGTACTTAGAGTGTACTTAGGGTTCAAAGCATTTTATTTCTTTCACATGTTTTTATTTTATTTTATTTTATTTTATTTTATTTTATTTTATTTTATTTTATTTTATTTTTATTTATTTATATTTTTATTTTTTTATTTATTTATTTATTTATTTATTTATTTATTTATTTATTTATTTATTTATTTATTTATTTATTTATTTAGTCTTGTTTTATTAATGAAATATATGCACTTTTATATCACTATTGACACCAAAACAAGAGAAGTATGATGTTAGATCCTACACCACAGATGGGGCATGTGGTAAGGTGTGAGGGGTACATTGTAACATGTCCATGTCCAGGGATGTGGTTAGTAGCTTAGTTCAGAAGGTTGTGAGTTAGAATCCCAGGTCCACCAAGCTGCTGGGCCCCTGTGCAAGGTTCTTAACCCTCAGTTGCATAAAATGACATAAATTGTAAGTTGCTCTGGAAAGCATCTGCCAGGAATGTAAATGTCCATGTGATAGCTTGAAGCCCACTGTATCAATTAAATGTGATTTAATTAAAAATCATATGCAATAAACTATGCCAGTAAAACATTTAAAATTCTAAACAAACAAACAAACAAATGGCATGGCAGATGCTATTTAAAAGTACTGGCTTAGTATCTTGAGAATAACTACCTCCTGATCTTCTCTATATGTAACCTATAATCCTCCCAATCTTCCTGATCATTTTTTTTATCTGTTATGTAACAAATTGCATTTAAAAAACCCTAAAAGTTATTAGCTTTGTAATTATGTAAGTATGTAAGGATATATATTAATATCATTGAGCATTCACCGCTCTTTCGATCCTGAGCTCTGGTCCATTCCTCCGATGTCCTCCTATACGTGCAGGTAGGCAGATTGGCTATGCTAAGTTGTCCCTAGGTGTGAATGAGTGTGTGAATGGTGCCGTGAGACGAGCCGGAGACCCCGGCTGTATTCTCATGCCTGTTCCACTGCAACCCTGACCAGCATAAAACTTTTTGTGGTGAAAATAGTATATAAATTACAACAGAATATTAATAATTCATCCTTATATAGTGTACATATGCCTGTTTCCTTAGATAGGCCTACTTACCAGGAATTTACAGATGGATTTCATTCTGCATACAGATGAAATCAAGTAATATACAATTAGTAAAGCCACATACACTATATTGTCAAGAGTTTTGGGACACCAAATCTTTGGATTCTGGTGTTCCAATCACTTTCATGGCCACAGATGTATAAAATCAAGCACTTCTACAAACATTAGTGAAAGAATGGGTCGCTCTCAGAAGCTCAGTGGATTCAAGTGTGGTACTGTGATAGGCTGCCACCTGTGCAAGAAGTCTGTTCATGACTTTACCTCACTACTAAATATTCCATGGTCAACTGGAGTGACGAATCACACTTCTCTGTCTGGAAATCCAATGGATAAGTCTGGGTTTGCCAGGAGAACGGTACTTGACTGACTGCATTGTGCCGAGTGTAAAGTTTAAAGGAAGGGGGATTATGGTGTTGGGTTGCTTTTCAGGAGTTGGGCTTGGCCCCTTGGTTCCAGTGAAAGGAACTCTTAATGCTTCAGCATACCAAGAAATTTTGGACAATATCATGCTCCCAACTTTGTGGGAACACTTTGGGGATGACCCCTTCCTGTTCCAACATGACTGTACACCAGTGCAAAAAGCAAGGTCCATAAAGACATGGATGAGTGAGTTTGGTGTGGAGGAACTTGACTGGCCTGCACAGAATCCTGACCTGACCTCAACCTGATAGAACACCTTTAGGATGAATTATAGCAGAGACTGCGAGCCAGGCCTTCTCACCCAACATCACTGCCTGACCACACAAATGCTCTTCTAGTGGAATGGTCAAAAATTCCCATAAACACACTCCTAAACATTGTGGAAAGCTTTTATAGCTGCAAAGGGTGTGACAACTCCATCCATATTAAATTCATGTGCATGTCCCAAAACTTTTGGAAATATACTGTAAGTGTACTTTCAGTTACATTAATGAAAAAATTCTCAGTTTCAGTTTAAATGGGCTTGTGAATATTTCATACAAATGTCAATACTGTAAGAAATCATGTTTGTCTTTGTCCTAGAAGTAAGAAAGGAAATCAACTGCTGAAATATATTTACCTGCTAATATATATATATATATATATGTACATGATATCATTACCAACAACAGAATGAACTCTTCTCAGTTTTGGTATTTTGAATAATATAATACATTTATTTATATGGTTATATATTATTCTTAAATAAGTGCATTTCTTTTGTCCTTCCAAAGTAAAGAAGGTGGATGTTTCGATGTAAATGAGCTGCACATTGACAGCTGTATCGATGTTAATGGCCCATTAAGAGCACTTTCTGCTCATTAACGCCTTTAGGAAGATTAAGAGGGAGCTGTGTGAACGTTCCTGCTATAAACTTCTCGGTCTCTGCGCTCCTTCTCATTGCGTCGCCTTTAAACACCAGGTACATGATGAGTACATGTGAAGCTTGCGGGAAAACAGAGAGACACGGTGTCACGCTGCACAGGTAGATAGACATAAGAAAACACACTTTACTCACAGTGTTGGTGTTTGAATGATGAGCATGTGGATATTTCTCCTTTTACAGATTCCCACAGGAAGAGGAGCAGCTCCAGCACTGGATCTCCAGCATGCCGACTGCTGCAGGATTGAGACCTTCAGAGTCTGCACTTTTATGTTCAGATCATTTCACCTCTGACTGCTTCCACGCATCAGGACGTTTACACTCCTATGCTGTCCCCTCTGTGTTTGAGTCCACGGTAGGTCATTTTGGAGACCTCTTTACATGTGAAATAAATTCTGTTGACCACTTCATCCAGACAGATATATTTACTGAATATTTTATTTTACATCTTTTTGTAGATGTGTAAAATTATATTATGGGTTTGATACATCATTTTGTTCCTGAACTTTCCAGCAGGAAAGCACTATAATTTGACATTAGTCAGTCTTGCCTAGATATATTTATTGAATATTTTTGATTAAATTCAATCAGTGACCACTAATCTCAGCAAGGAATATTAATATAATATAATATGTTTATGGACATGTCTTGTGATTTTCACCATTATAACAACACAGACTCCCTGGCTCACAGATCTGTGAATCATTATGGCAAAAGTTTTTCATTCTTAAACATATAAAAGAGGTTATGAACATGAGTTTACCAACAGAATGAACAGTGCTGTTACTTATATGGAATATACTTTG
Organism: Hemibagrus wyckioides; assembly: GCF_019097595.1. Lineage (NCBI taxonomy): Eukaryota > Metazoa > Chordata > Actinopteri > Siluriformes > Bagridae > Hemibagrus > Hemibagrus wyckioides. The sequence goes on from NC_080727.1 coordinate 13,985,770, forward strand.
CATTTACTTTTTTTCTTTAACATTTGATGTTAAAATTCAGTGGTCTTTGAAACTGAAACTCTGAATCACACACCATCTATACCGTCTGAATACATCTATATATATCTGATATCTGATATATATATATATATATATATACATCTGAATCACACACATCTATTACATTATGATGTAATTTTAAGACATACATAACATCACAGTTTCAAATATGTTTTGATAGTTTTGATCTCATAGAGAAAATAAAAATGGTCAAACATTTCCAACTGTTTTTTTTTTTACCTCTTATACCACAATAGTATGCTATATATTATATTGTATATGAATACCATCATAATATTTTATCTATAATATCTATTTAGTGCTACATTTCTTGACCAGTTTTGTTAGGTTATACACTTAGGTTAAATTAGGTTAGGTTATAAACAGTAATTCCCTGACCAAGTAATTCCCCTCCTCCTATCAATACAACAAAATGACAGACCAAAACACTTGATTGTTAAATAAACAACAAAACGCAGATTGTTTTTTTTAATCTTGTAGCAACCAACCTGCTGTACCTAGCAATTTATTTGCGACATCAATATATTCATCTTTTGATTCATTTATAGGAAGAAACATCAGCTACAAGCCCAGAAACTTCAGAACACGAAATGTGTGATGGTTGTGAAAAACGCCTCCATCTAATTAAAAAGTCGTACAAACTAAAATTGCTTTCAGCCCAACTGAAGGCGAAGAAATATGAAAAGGAGCTGAGTGAGCAGTCCCACAGGGTGACAAAGCTACAGAGAAAAGTGATCGTTTTACAGACTGCATTGAAGGTCATAAGCATGAAAAGAAGACAAGAATCTTCATCAAAAGACCGCCAAGTTGATGCAAAACTGCCCTGATTACAGAAGCGAGAAAGGGGCATGAGCTAAACATTTATACATTTTAAAAGGCTTTACTTAGATTTCATATGACTCGATAAAAATGTAAACATTTCATATGTATACAACACAAACTCTGTAACAAGTTTGCAGCTTTCCTTTAGACAGAATGAAAAACAGATAAATATAGTGATATAAATGGACATAGAATTCCAAACACAGTTATTAGAGAAGAAATAGTGTAATATAAAATTGGGAGCACCAACTAATGTGATCTTCAGTCTGAACATGTGCTTAGTCGCATTAAATAAACACCACACTGTGTGGCACACTAAATATGTTTTTACTGAAATATTTGTCATGTTTTCATAATTTCTTGCTTACTGTATTTTCATTATTAATAAAATCCTATTTCATTAGTCAATTCCCACTCACCAGTCACTCAGGGAGGGTGAAGGCTAACTTTCAATATACAAGAGTTCACACATGCCAGTGATTGGTTAGAGCTGCCCTGACTGACCGGGGAGAGAGAAATCCTGTCCCTCTCAGAGACAGCACAACCAGTTTTTCTCTCTTGTCTCATAACTATGGTGTTGAATTTGTAATTTCTTAATGACATGTGAAGCACTTTTCTCTTGCACCACTTATTAAGTGATAATGGTGATTAATAGGAGGAGATATAATGGTGATTAATGTGATCTATCTAACATATGGTCAGTGTTTGCTCCTCAAAAAAATATCTTCTTTCCTGCCTCACCATTTTCCAGTGATGCTCAAGGTCCTATTAGAGAGAAATCCCGTGTATAATGGGATTTGTATAATGGAGACAGCAAACACAGTGCAGCTATTCAACACGGTTGGGTCAAAGACTCAGCTCGGCTAGTCAGTGATCTATGGGATTACAAATGTGATAATGCTGAAAGAAGCTCAGAGTCCACAGATGAGGAAATGTGTGGGCTGGACACAATAATCCCCAGCTACATTACCATTTCATCATTACACTACCAGTTCAGGTTAGTTATAAATATGATGGAAAAATCTACCCTGAATGACTTCGTAATCTTGGCAGAGGCTGAGTATTTTATTTATCTGAAGAAATTTAGCAAGGCTGATGAACACCAATACAACTTTACAGAAGTTTATAAGAAACTTCTTATATTATAGACTGGTCAACTTTGGGGTTTTGATAGTGACTTAAATGTTATTCAGGTCTATGAGTAGCATTTGCTTCTGCTATTTAAGCACCGCTTCAGTCACTGTCACTTATCTAGGGCTTAAATATGGAGATCTATATGAAATTTAATGTGGAACATAATTATAATTAACGCAAGATTAGAGTGGTACTTTGGTTCTTACCCACATTCAAATAAAACTGATGAAGGTAAACTCATCACACTGTACTGTGTAAAAAAATGCACACCGGTGTCTGTGTGTGTCCTGCATCTCCTCAGTTTCGAGTGTACAGGGGTTCAGATGGCTGAGTGAGCTCTGAGTGAGCTGCGGCTGAAAGGCAAGCCCCCAAACACACTAGCATAGGAAGCTTTGAGGAACTGCACGTAGTTCTGCAGACTGTTGGTGCTGTCCGACTGTTCCAGGCGGTACTTCACGTCCCGCAGACAGCTCTGGTACCTCCTCTTTGCCTGAAAATACAGTGACAATGGACCCAGAAGAATGAATGCAGACAAAGGTTTATGAAATCTACATCTCCTTGATTAGTACTGCAGACTCTGACAAGCCTTGCACTCCTAATTTATAGCTATTTGTTCCTAGCATTATACATTGTTTTTTTCAGACACCATGCTGTAATAGTTACAGACCACAATAGTGTGTGCTATTGCACATTATATATTTGTTTAAAGCTAAAAGACTTTTTCCGTGGATTTGAAAAACAATATTCTCTTTTTACACAACAAACATGGAGGACAGAGTGGCATGAAAAAACAAACTGGCAATAAGTGATGTAAGAATATTATCATATTAAGTTGAAATGTAACTCATCTTATTTTTGAGACATTCACTGGTACATGATGAGACACACTTTGGCTACACACAGGTGTATACTTCACATCCTCATCACTAGTCTTTATCTCATCTGCATTACTGATAAAAAAATAAATCTGATCACGTTATAAGCAAGGCTAGTTAGCTGATCCTGGTTAGGACTGGTAAAGAGTGTCATTATGGCTACAGATTGCATGATGGCTGAGACACATGGTCAGTTCTTTTCTTTACACCAGTCCATCATTAAGCTTACCTCGTCTTTGGTTCTCCGCAGCTGATTGACCTCTGAAGTGGCTCAGGACAGTTGGGTCTCCAGCTCAATCATTTTGGACTGAGAGGCTCGCTCTTTAGATGCTGCTCATTCCCTTGTATTGGACACCTGTCAATGATGACTAAAAACATCAGAAATGCACAGATTCCAGCCATTGGTTGCAATTGTATAATGGACCGTTAGTTTTTCTGTATATAAATTTTATAGACAAATAAAGACAAGACAAACCATTCAATTATCATAAAAGTAATGGCACCCTATACAAGGCAGAAGTATTTGTGTCTATGGTAGCAGGCATGCTGCAATGGCTGAGCTGCATTACTGGATAAGATTTGCTAGTTTTGTCGACATTTTGCCATTTGAGAACTGTTGGTACAACCTAAGAAGCAAATGCTATGTTAAAACCTCCATCACTCTGTATAATGTGCTTTTTTTATTTAAAAATAATAGGCAGATAAGAGAGAATGTATAGTGTATTACTTGCACAGTCTTAGTTAAACACACAGACTGCTGTTCTGCTATAAGCATATAATAAGTTTTATGTAGTCTTAGGTATTGTAAATTTACAGACCTTTCATCTGGTGTCCTCTAGTGTCTCTTCTAGCTGCCGGTTTAGTGCGTTGCATTCGCAAGACTTCTGCTCTAAACGCATCTGGTTGTGAAGGATGGTCTCCTCTCACTTTACTATCATTTGCAGCTCAGCCACTACAGCATAGACCTACTCACTTCCTCCTTTTAAGGGGACATGTTACTTTTGTCCTAATTGAATGTCTTTTTTTCTTTAACTAGCGATTTGTTTTGAATCACATTGTCATTAATATGAAACAACTTAGTTCACAAAAATGTAAATTAAATTTCTGTGTAACTAACTGGATTTTCATCAATACCATATTTCTGAGGTAGATACTTCTGTGAACGATTTACAAATGAATTGCTTTGTATCTAGTTTGAGAAATGTGGCATAATCAGCATTAACAAGGTGCTGCTTGTTGTATTTGGTGTACATTGCTGTAGAGAGTGACCTTTCAAGGGACTCCACTTGGTGCTTGAGCTGGTTGTTCTCCTCCATTAGCAGTGTGTTCCTCTGTTCAACCTGCTCAAATACATCAACACATCACACCAAATACAGACCAAATTAATTTACTCATGCACCGATCCTATAGGTACTTGGAATATGACACTGTGGTAATCAGTTCCTGTGCAGAAAAAAGAAGTGGGGAAAAGCATCGCCATCTCTAGAGTTAAATCTTATTTCGTCCTTATTACTGATAATAATTAATATTTGCAGTTTGACTCCTTGTAGTGACTGCTCCGGTCATGGGTTATTGATGGTTACTGTGCAGAATTTCTTTAATTCTTATGAGAATTTATTGTATCTATATAGCTTCTAAAGTGAAGCAGTTATACACAAATTACATTAGCCATTAATCAATGTGAATACTGGTTGTGTGATATGTATGTTATGTGCTAGGCTTTGCACTAGCTCCACTGGTCATTTGGCAAAGAAAGAAATAAATGGAAGAAATTTGGAACCAACAGGACTCTTCCTAGAGTGGGCCTCCCGGCCAAACCGAGAGATTGGGGGAGAAGGGCCTTAGTCAGGGAGGTGACCAAGAAGCCTATGGTCACTCTGAAAGAGCTCCAGTGTTTCTCTGTGGAGAGAGGAGAACTTCTTTCCAGAAGAACAACCATCTATGCAGCACTCCACCCATGAGGCCTGTATGGTAGAGTGGCCAGAGGGAAGCCAATCCTCAGTAAAAGGCATGTGACAGACCATCTGGAGTTTGCCAAAAGGCTCCTAAAAGACAAAATTTTCTGGTCTGATGAAACAAAGACTGAACTCTTTGGCCTGAATGGCAAGTGTCATGTCTGCAGGAAACCAGGCACCGCTCATCACCTGGCCAATATCATCCCTACAGTGAAGCATGGTGGTGGCAGCATCAAGCTGTGGGGATGTTTTTCAGCGGCAGGAACTGGGAGACTAGTCTGGATCAAGGGAAAGATAAATGTAGCAATGTACAGAGACATGCTTTATGAAAACCTGCTCCAGAGCGCTCTGGACCTGGGGCGATCCTTGTTCACAGGACCAAAAGTACAACGATCCTAAGAACACAGCCAAGATAACAAAGGAGTGGCTACTGGACAACTCTGTGAATGTCCTTGAGTGGCCCAGCCAGAGCCTAGACTTGAACCCGGTTTAACATCTCTGGAGAGATCTGAAAATGGCTGTGCACTGACGATCCCCATCCAACCTGATGGAGCTTGAGAGGTCCTGCAAAGAAGAATAGGGGAAACAAAAATAGGTGTGCCAAGCTTGTAGCATCATGCTCAAAAAGACAACAAAGTATTTCATGTATATGTGATCCTGTGGAAATAAGAAAGCTGGCAGCAGGATTTTATACAGATTTATATGGTGCTGAAAGTTGTGACTCTAACTGATTTCGAGAACTACCTCAGTTGGAGGATGAGCAGCGGAAATGTTTGGACAATCCAGTCACATTCCAGGAGCTTACAGAGGCAATGCACCTGCTATCCAGTGGCCGATCCCCTGAAATTGACAGACTGTCTGCTGAGTTTTATTAACATTTTTGGAATATTTTAGGACGGGACTTATATGAAGTACGTCCAGAAAGCATCAAAAACAAGTTACTTCCCTCAAGCTGTTACAGAGTGGTCTTGTCCCTGCTTTCCAAGAAGATTTAGGACTTGGAGACCAGTGTCTTTGCTGTATTCAGATAATAAAACATTTTCAAGTGTTTAGCAAACAGGCTTGAGGCTCAAATGTTGTCTGGCCTCACTGATTCAGAATGACCAAACATACTGTGTACCCTAAAGATCAATTATGGACAGTCTCTTTTTAATAAGGGATGAAATTGCTTTTGATCATATAAATAATTACAACCTTGGTATTTTTCATTGGACCAAGAGAAAGCATTTGATTGCATTGATCACATGTAACTTTTTAATGTTTTAAAGAAGTTTGGGTTTGGTGACCAATTTGTTTCTTATATTCAATTGCTATACTCTGAAGCCTTTGTGACTGTTAAAACTGGTTGTGGATTACGTGCACCAGTACCTGTGTTAAGGGGCATTAGGCAAGGTTGTCCACTCTCTTGGCAATTATACAGTCTCGCTATTGACCCACTGCTGTGTGATAAGGAGGAGGATAAGGATAAGGAAGGACCTCAGTGGAACTTTTATTTCAGGCATAGATACTAGGATTAGTGACTTTAGCAGCTTATGTAGATGACGTCACATTCTTTATTACAGGACAAAACGATGTAACAGGGTTTATTATTGGCCAGTGGGACAGAACAGGACCCCCAAAACTGCTAGAAATGGTGTCTGCCCAATTGTCTAAGTGGAAATGGCTATTACAGCAATTGTCATAAAGAGGGAGAGTTCTGATTATAAACAACCTGGCTGCTTCTACCCTGTGGCATAGAACCAGGACGAAGGACAATCGTGAACTTCTTTTTGAGTGGAGAGCACTGGATTCGTGTAGCAGCACTCTATCTTCCTGTCCAGGAAGGTGGAAATGGCTTGGTGTCTGCATGCCTAGGTGCTTCATTTTATACACCTGTGGCCATGCAAGTGATTGAAACACCTGAATTCAATCATTTGGAGCTGTGTCCCAAAACATCTGGCAATATAGTGTACATTCGATCAAGCTATAAATCTATCTATAAATCTAGGTCAAGAAAGTACATTGTATATATAACAGAAACTTGTACTGGCATGACAGTAGTTTAACTCGTAGTCCGAACAAGTTTATCTGCAACTGCATTCATGTTTGCCTTATGAACGTTAACAGTAATTAGTTAACACATATCAGAAAATACAGTAGTTTTTGTTCCAGATCATGTATTAGTTACTAACTCTTCCACCAAAGTAACTGTGTGTCTGTGGATAATGAAACTCCCTGAAGCACAGAGGTCATTTTTAATGGACCATGTCAAGACTGGTGAAATTTGGCATATAATCAATTCTGATTGATTGATTTGATCTGATTGATTGATTAATTTGTGTGTGTGATGTGTCTATTTTGTAACAACTGTATTTCTCACTCCATTGCATCTTTGGTGTATTAACACTGGTGCTTTAATGTAGTTGATAGTTATATATTAAAAATGGAGCTACACTGCCATAGATTTATGCTTCTCATATCATTTTGTCTTTAAAAAAATAGTTATAATTATTATATTATTATTATAGTTATATTATTATATTAATAATTATTATTTTATTTTGTTTTATTTTTATTTTTTTTATTTGGGCCAAGCACATTTTTTCTTTATACATTTTCTTTGTTAAGGGATCAAGCACTGAATTTTATTTTTTATTTTGTCAGGTTTTTATTCTTGATTTCTATAATTATTATTATTATTATTATTATTATTATTATTATTATTATTATTATTATTATTATTGATGATGTTGTTGTTGTTATTATTATTATTATTACTTCTTCTTCTTCTTCTTCTTCTTCTTCGTCATAAACCTGGTTCCTTCTCCCAAACAAAAAAGCCTCGTGAAGAATGTGGCTCCACCCACTTAGCTTATTTGCATAATGCACAAAACCTACTTTTAAACTAGTTCTAGGATTTTTGCCGTATGTTCACAAACCTAATGTCAAACTACAATGGAGAGTTTAACCCTCCATAATTGTCAAAATAGGTCAACGTTTGTAAACAATATGGCCACCACAAGATAATCATATCTAGCAAAGCAAAGTCTAATGAAGCTGTTGTAACTCATGATTGATTGCAGTGATTTACACGAATAATGAAAGACAGGACAAGATTCTGAGGATGTCTCCAAAATGTAGGCTGGGGCTATGTTTAGTTGAAAGCCTTATTCAGAACTATATGCTGATGCTATGTGTAAAGGCTGGGGTGTGGACATTTACGGGGCAGGCGTTCGTTCACATTACATTACAGTTTGTCAGGCCCCATAAGTCTGATCAGGCTAAAATTTAGTGTACTGCATTGTTGTGCTAATCTGTGAGGAACTTTCTACTGTTAACCTGGTTCATTCAGGAACATAGTTGCTATTGGCCAATCAGCTCTTAGTGTGCACTTCACAGTATGCTACCATCACAAAACTTTTTAAAGTATACTCATCTATGGTTGCTGTTGCGTTCTATGCATCTTGGTAAGAAGTAGCCACTAGGGGGTGCTATTTGCAAAGGGTGCTTGGCAAGATTGCTGCTTGAGACTATATTTTTATTTATTTTTTAATAGTTTGACAGATTATTGTTGTGAAGATGTAAGAAAAATAAATGACATTGAAGTTTCACATCATGTCCCATTCAATCAGGGACTTCATAAATCCTTAATGCATTCATTGTAGCAGATTAAAATGTGTGCATGTGTAACAATAGTGGTATAAAATCTGGCTGGGGATGTGGAGTGTGTAGAGTTAAGGAGAAAATGCTGCAGAACAGATAAACTAATAAAAAATGCTGTTAAACCAATACTTTTTTATTCATTATCTTATTTAGATTAGGTTATTTAGGTTATTTATTTAAACTAAAATAAAATAAAATTGTGTTTAATATGAATAGAAAAAAACGATATGGACATTTTGATATGTTTTAATTGAATCATACATTATTTAAATATTTAACCATATTGTATCATACTATACCAGACTAACAGACTTTTTAACATTATGCCTTTTATAATATAGTTTTAAAATAAAGTCTTGTTTTACAGGTGCCTAGTTTGCATGCTGTAAACTTACAAAAGTTTCCTAATGTGTGACGGTTTGCGCAAAAAATTGTGTGCATGCGTCGTAACACATCAAGCAACAATTGAATGCTTTTAGAAATTGTACTACTGTAAATCCTTTTTGTTCTAAAAGTTCAATAAAGAGAGGTGTTTAACTTCCTGATGCATACAACATGTTTGGACTTACTGACCATTATACTGTTATACGGCTATTCATCTTAGAACTCTGCAATAGCATTGTTGAAAACGGACATTGAAAAATCTCCAATTCTATGACCTTACAAAAACATTAAGAAATGAAATATGTTGTTAATAAGTAAAAAAACAGACTATTCATATCATATATCTGTGTGCTGGAGGACTGGAGAGAGAGCATGGTGCAGTGCAAGGTGGAATCAGTGTTTGAAGGTAGGTGGGTGCTGGTTCCTATTTGGCTTTGTAGGCAAGTTTCAGTATTTGTAATCTGATGTAGTCAGCTACAGGAAGCTAGTGGAGGGAGTGTAGCAATGGGGTGGTGTTGGTGCACTTGAAAAGCAAAGTTAAAACACAGCTGTATTCTGGATCCGTTGCAGAGGCTGAATGGGGCACAGAAGCAGACCTGCAGAGTTGCAGTAGTCCAATCTCGAAAGAAAAATGGACTAAACAAGCACCTGAGTGTCCTGTGTGGTTAGAAATAAAGGAATTCTTCTGATATCGTGAAGCGGAAATTGATACTAGCTGGTCACCTTAGATACAGTACGTGAGAAGAAAAGGACAGCTGATTGTCCATGGTTACCCCTAGATTACATGCAGATTCATCCCCACATTTTTAAAAAACCATTAATCTCTATTGTATGAGGTTATTTTAATTGAGGTGTACGAGTTAAATGAGGTATATTGTTGGTAAAAGGTGGAAGTAATATGTTTTGAGACTCTTACAGGTTTGACCAGAAAAGAGGCAGAGAAGAGAAGACAGGAGGCAGACTTGAGACAGCTCAAACAAGGCTCATTATTTTTTCTTTTCTTTCCCTTTTCAGTGATTCTATCTGTTCTGCTCAGCTTTCTCTCTCTCTCTCTCTCTCTCTCTCTCTCTCTCATGCTCCTTACCATGTCTCACCTCCACAACTAGATTTAATGCCACTGTAGCAAGTTGGTGTTTAATTGTTGTTAATTTGATGAAAATACTTTTACAGTTTTGTCAGTATTTCATAGTAAAATGTTTGTGTTTATAGAAAAATGCTGATGCAGAATGGGATGCAGAATAAAACAGTAAGAATATAAATGCAAAAACACAGTTTGTGGTTAATTTGTGCAGGTAATTGCAATTTATAATACTGCAATTATAATTTTATACATAACTGCTCTATCACAATAAACAGTACTACCAAACTTACCATAAACAGAGCAGCAGCATTTCCTTTTTACAATTTGCAATCTAAAATGTTCATTCAGGAAATATAACAATCTGCATAATGCCATGGTTAATCAGTAAGTATTGTAGAAAGGAAATGCAAACACTCCTGTCTACCTGACCACAGCATTACTATCTTTTCTTCCATATTCAGAGTGGACGCAACTCGGTGCAATCACTTGTGAGAATGAACATAACAATAAAATCACACACTGAGATTCACATGTTATCAGTTTATTTGGCATTGCATTCATTCTATACACCAGATTATTATTAGTTCAGACTGTTATTACTTCTGTACACCAGAGCTTCAACTAAAAGTATACTTCCATGTAACTGTACGTAAAACCAATGAGAAATGCTTATAGTGTTTAGAGTTAGAAGCAGAGTAGTAGTAATGCACTACTGGTGTGTTAATCCTCTTTAATCTTAAAAACTTATGATATACATATTTACGACAATACATAAATATTTCCACCAATATACGTAACACTAAAATGAACAGCCTACACATTTTATAAAAAGAAATTTGATTTATATAAAATATAGAAACTACGTCCTTAATATACAACATCCTTCTGTAAAAGGTCTATATATTTAACACTAACTAGATGTACACAAACAAACAGGCATCAGAAAATCAGAAACAACAATTATATTAAAATCACAGTCAGAAAAATGCTGTAAAAATGTTAGATCTATTGGCAACTTTTGAGGTTATAAAGTGGAGATCAAAATTAGAAAATACTTCATAAATACTTGATTTTTCCTGAAATATTGTTCATCTTCATCGCTCAAAATGTAAAAGGAATATTAGTTGTGGATATATCACTGTTCTACTAGCATGTTTTATTAAATTATCAAGGCACTTTATCAAAAACCTTTATGTTGTGGAAAACTCAGTCATCAGAAATGAAAGAAGATTACTTTCACAATTACTAAGATTACTACAATAATCTTCTTTTGTGCTACAAAACTGTTCTCTGTTACTGTTCTCTGATATTGATCACTGTGTTTCTAACAACAGAAAGGTTTTTCTGAAGTGCCTTGGTTATTTTGTAAAACATGCCAGTAGAACAGTAGTATACCCACGGCTAATATTCCCTCAATCCCCAAATTTTGAGATTAACAATATTTCAGAAAAAATAAAGTGTTTAGAAATTCTCTCATTGTGATCTCCACTCTGCAGTAGCTACTACACAGAAATCTCCAAAATGTAACTGAGATCTGACATCTAAATGGCGAGATAGACGAAGGGGAATAATGTTTTTGTGACAAGAGATCGGATGAGTAGGTATCAAGCTGATTCTCACCACCCCATACGGTTAAAGGAATAAAATAATTGACTTAAACAGATAAAAAAAGGACTAATGCTCATATTACTAATGCCATCTGATGAGTGGCCAAACACGGTGACGTTAGTGTTGAAATGCACACGTTGTCGAGACGCAGGAGGCACAGACGGTGGGCTCATTGAAGTGGCTGGCCTCTTCAATGGGTCTCGATGTCGTGGAGGAGATGGGCTCCTGGAAGGTGGTGAGCCCCAAATAGGGGACAGGCCCCTCAGAGGTGGGGATGGGCTCCTCACAAAAGCCTCTCGCGCCTCGCCTCCATCTCGCTCTTCCTCCTGCTGACCAGACCCGCTGTCATCATCCTCATAATCGCTGAGCTCGGTGCTGTAGTAGAGCTTGCTCTGAGGAAAAAGGCCAAATGGCTCCCTCCGTCTCCCTGTGTCAAAAGATATGAACAAACCATGAGACACATCTTATAAAAAAAGAAGCAGAAACCTTTATTGTAATAGCACAGAATCTGTTTTTGTTTACCTTCCACTACACAGTCCTTTACACAAAAAGTATTTACACAAGTTATATGAATGTAATCTTCCCGTAACAATGCATACAACCTCAGTATTTACCGAACAAAACCCACAGCCTTAGTGATCATACTGTCAACACTCCTTAAAATGCTTTAATAAATGCTATAACGCTTACTTAAAAAAGTTCATTTCTGTCCACTTTATCACACAGATAAACATATAATAAACAAATAATAAGCTATTCATGTTACTGTGAGAGTTTTAACTTGTTCTAACATTAAAAACAACCTCTGAAGACTGAACACCGGCATTAGCTAGGCTAACTAGCCGTCTAGCTAATCTTCGCTAATATTCCTCCTTTGACTTTAGTGTACTTTTAGTAAACATGTTAATTATACCAGCTATTTGTCTTAAATATTCTACTCCAAGTAACTCCTTGACTTTACACAACTTTATGTCCGCTAACTTTAGGATAATGAGCCAGTAGGTGAAACCATTAGCCAAAAGCTATCGAACACACTGCTTTTCCCAAAAGCACCCAACCTTAATAAACCACTATTTCTGATTGTGTTTCCCCCTGTTTAGAGCTATTTTCACCCCTTTCTACTTAGGTTACTTTATGGAAAAGGAGAAAACTCACCATTCCAGGGGTCGTAGGCTCAGGGTTAGCACATAGATGGTCCACACCAGGATCATGACAATTAGATAAATCCTCCAACTCAGAGCTCTCTCCTCTTATTGCATTTAACAATCTTTCAGCTCTTGACAATGAAATATGCCCTAGAAATGTATCACAGAAGAAGGAAAAAAATAAAACCAAAGGAGACTCATGTTTACTACATGCAAGAAACTGTTGGTTTCTTCTCAAATCTTTCCTAGCTATGTGCTCTTACTTGAACATGTTCACATTGCATTTATACCATTATAAAGTCCCAATGTCCTCAAACGAGTACTGCCTAATTAAAAGCATCTAATCTTGTTACTATTGATAAAAACTTGTTAAATTTGTAAGCCACGTGAAACTTTAAATGTTAGTAAGCATAAATAAACAAGTTTTGACCATAGGCATTGATGATGTTTTGTACCAGTTCCACTTTTATCTCTGAATCCACTGCATTATGTGCTGACTGAGATCCAAGCCATATTGTATTTCAACTAATAAGCTGATTGTGCTTTAGCTACCACTAGATGACACTACAAAGTGTCTACAAACGAATACAAATGTCTCCTTATGAGGACGCAGGGTCTTAGGACGTTAAACCCAAACATTCCAATTCCAGCCCGCAGAGTCACGTGACATTACTGAGCCAATGACGAGCTGTTCAGACTGGACTCCGACACACACACACTCTCAACTAAATTTTAGTATGTATATATATATATATATACACTATATTGCCAAAAGTATTCGCTCACCTGCCTTGACTCGCATATGAACTTAAGTGACATCCCATTCCTAATCCATAGGGTTCAATATGACGTCGGTCCACCCTTTGCAGCTATAACAGCTTCAACTCTTCTGGGAAGGCTGTCCACAAGGTTTAGGAGTGTGTTTATGGGAATTTTTGACCATTCTTCCAGAAGCGCATTTGTGAGGTCACACACTGATGTTGGACGAGAAGGCCTGGCTCTCAGTCTGTGCTCTAATTCATCCCAAAGGTGTTCTATCGGGTTGAGGTCAGGACTCTGTGTAGGCCAGTCAAGTTCATCCACACCAGACTCTGTCATCCATGTCTTTATGGACCTTGCTTTGTGCACTGGTGCACAGTCATGTTGGAAGAGGAAGGGGCCAGCTCCAAACTGTTCCCACGGTGTTGGGAGCATGGAATTGTCCAAAATGTCTTGGTATGCTGAAGCATTCAGAGTTCCTTTCACTGGAACTAAGGGGCCAAGCCCAGCTCCTGAAAAACAACCCCACACCATAATCCCCCCTCCACCAAACTTTACACTTGGCACAATGCAGTCAGACAAGTACCATTCTCCTGGCAACCGCCAAACCCAGACTCATCCATCAGATTGCCAGATGGAGAAGCGCGATTCGTCACTCCAGAGAACGCGTCTCCACTGCTCTAGAGTCCAGTGGCGGCGTGCTTTACACCACTGCATCCGACGTTTTGCATTGCACTTGGTGATGTATGGCTTGGATGCAGCTGCTCGGCCATGGAAACCCATTCCATGAAGCTCTCTGCGCACTGTTCTGGAGCTAATCTGAAGGCCACATGAAGTTTGGAGGTCTGTAGCGATTGACTCTGCAGAAAGTTGGCGACCTCTTCGCACGATGCGCCTCAGCATCCGCTGACCCCGCTCCGTCAGTTTACGTGGCCTACCACTTCGTGGCTGAGTTGCTGTCGTTCCCAAACACTTCCACGTTCTTATAATACAGCTGACAGTTGACTGTGGAATATTTAGGAGTGAAGAAATTTCACGACTGGATTTGTTGCACAGGTGGCATCCTATCACAGTTCCACGCTGGAATTCACTGAGCTCCTGAGAGCGACCCATTCTTTCACAAATGTTTGTAAAAACAGTCTGCATGCCTAGGTGCTTGATTTTATACACCTGTGGCCATGGAAGTGATTGGAACACCTGATTCTGATTATTTGGATGGGTGAGCGAATACTTTTGGCAATATAGTATATATATATATATATATATATATATATATATATATATATATATATATATATATATATATATATATATATGTCAGATCTAGTTTTAGTTACTAGATTTAACCAGATTTAGTTAATAAAACATGACGACCGCCTAGATCTGACCTTTATATACAGCTCTGGAAAAAAAGAGACCACATCTCCAGATGTGAACCCTATTGAAAACCTCTGGAATGTCATCAAGAGGAAGATGAATGGTCACAAACCATCATGCAAATCTGAGCTGTTTGCTTTTTTTGCAAAAAGAGTGGTATAAAGTTACCCAAAAACAATGTGAAAAACTGGTAGAGAGCATGGAGCCAAAATGCATGGAAATCATGGTTATTCCACCAAATACTAATTTTTTAATGTTATTTAGCGAAAGCATTAACACAATTTGTTTACAAATTATTTGCATTTTTTTAATTTGAGTTATTAGAGCTCTGCAAATACTGCATGATCTTGGGTTATTTTGAGGTGTTGTCATTTCCTTTAAATATACACTCTAAATAACAATAGTTATATTTTGAATTTAGGAGAAATATTGTCAGCAGTTCACAAAAAATGAAACAAAACTGTTCATCTCACCAATACATGAACATGTAAGAAAAAAAACTAAAAAACTGATTATTTTGCGATTATTTTATCTTACGTTACTTCAGAAAATGAAAAGTGTATACATTCTGGATTCATTACATGTAAACTAAAATGTTCCAAGCATTTTGGATTTTAATGGTCTACACCTAAAAAAATGAATAAGCATATCTCAAAACATAAAGTCAGTGAAGACATCCGCTAGCTGGTCTGCACATTCCCTGAGCACTTTCCATGGTTTAACACTGCATGAAGTTTTCCTCACATCAGCTGTGGTTAGACAAAGTGCTTGACCACGCAAAGGTGGTCTTCCTCGCCGCCACATTTGTCAGATTTCAGATGTGCTGATCTAATTCAATTAATTTAATTCAATTTGACAAATCTGACAAATGTGGCAGCGAGGAAGACCACCTCTGCTTCACTGACTTTATCTTCAGCATCTTCAGAAGTGCTTGGAGAGGCTTGTCATGTTGCATGTAGAGACCCTACTGGAGCCCCTGCAATTTGCATGATGTCCCAAATGCTCAACAAACAATACAATTCCCACCACCCTGGATCTGGCATTTATCCACCTGGACAAAAAGGACACATGTATGCTGTTCACAGACTAAAGGGAATAGTGCACAGCATATCCCACACCACCACACTGAGTACTGGGCCCCCAGGGCTGTGTGCTCAGTCCACTACTGTTCACTTTGCTGACTCATCAATGCACAGCTTGAACCACATCATCGTATTCACCGTTCACATGACCGTGGTGGCTCTCATCAGAAAGAATCAGCATAGATAGAGGATGTGCAAAGGAACAGCCTGCTGTAGAGCCACCAGTAGATGACATGGCACCCCAAATCATCACTGACTGTGGACACTTAACACTGGAGTTCAGGTAACTTGGATTCGGTGCCTCTCCTCTCTTTCACCAGACTCTGGAACCTTCATTTCCAAACAAAATGCAAATTTTACTTTCATCTGAAAAGAGGACTTGGACCAGTGAGTAATGCTCCAGTTCTTCTTCTCCTTAACCCAGGTAAGACGCTTCAGATGTTGTCTCGGGTTCAGGAGCGGCTTGAGGTGGTGGCTCTTGATTCACTGACTCCAGCCTCAGTCTACTCTTGTGAAGCTCCCCAACTATATATATAAAATATATATATTTTAAAATTTAGTTGATAGTGTGTGTGAATCTCGGAGTCCAGTCTGAACAGCTCGTCATTAGCTTGAGAAAATTCCAGTAAAACTTGCAAGATTTCAACAACAAGCTCTCATGGCATGGACATTGGCCTATAAACATAACTTTTCCCCTAGAAGATATTATATTTGGAATAACAAAGACATTATAATATAGTTTTGGTTAGTCAGTTGATGAATAATGATTCTTGACAAATTTAAAATCCCAGTTAGATCCAGAGAATATGCCATTGTAATGGATGCTATACCGAGAAAGGTATTATATCTTCTTAAAAATGAATGCAATGAAAACCCTAATTTGGTCTATATAACTAATACAATTTTTATTGGTAATATTAATGTTTTAAAAAAACAACATACCAAATATATACATTGGAAATTTAATAAACGATGTTATATATCCTCCAGCTAGATTTTTCTGGTCATCAATATTTGGAGATTTAAATTGGCATAAGGCCTGGAAAATGGTTGATAAATTCTTTGTTAATAATAAAATAAAGGAAGTTTTGTAGCCTTTCGCCCTATGTGCGCTGGGATAGGCTCCAGCAGACCCCCGTGACCCTAGGAATCCTAGGAATAAGCGGGTATAGACAATGAATGAATGAATGAAAGTTTTGTATAAAATATTGCATAGAATTTATCCAGTGAAACATGTATTGGAACGTTTTAAATTGAATATTGACTACTCTTGTGTATTTTGTAGTAATGAAAAAGAAACAATTTTTCATATATTTTTTCATTGCATTTATACAAAGATATTTTGGGTTGATGTCGAGAATTTCATTACAAGAAAACTTAATAGAGTTGTTAAATTGGGTGGGTCTGATATAATGATATAAGTTAATGACTATGGGATAGAGAAGGATAAAGTGTATATTATTAGTTGTAATGGGGAAGTTTCATATACACAAAATGAAGTGGTCAGGGGGTAAGCCAAATTTCTTTCATTTTATCAATGAATTTAAACAATACTGCAATTTGGTAGATACATGTAAAGCTACTAAAAATACTACAATAATTATATCAAAATGTATTAAGATCATGCACACCTTGTAATTTGATTATTCGTTGTGGTATAAAACATACTAAGACTTTTATTAATGTACACTTTATTCTAAACTTTCAATAAATATATATTTTTGTTCAGCACTCGTGTCTCAAGTGTCTCTTTCTTATAAAACACTATAAGCATTTCTCATTGGTTTTACGTACAGTTACATGGAAGTATACTTTTAGTTGAAGCTCTGGTGTACAGAAGTAATAACAGTCTGAACTAATAATAATCTGGTGTATAGAATGAATGCAATGCCAAATAAACTGATAACGTGAATCTCAGTGTGTGATTTTATTGTTATGTTCATTCTCACAAGTGATTGCACCGAGTTGCGTCCACTCTGAATATGGAAGAAAAGATAGTAATGCTGTGGTCAGGTAGACAGGAGTGTTTGCATTTCCTTTCTACAATACTTACTGATTAACCATGGCATTATGCAGATTGTTATATTTCCTGAATGAACATTTTAGATTGCAAATTGTAAAAAGGAAATGCTGCTGCTCTGTTTATGGTAAGTTTGGTAGTACTGTTTATTGTGATAGAGCAGTTATGTATAAAAATTATAATTGCGGTATTATAAATTGCAATTACCTGCACAAATTAACCACAAACTGTGTTTTTGCTTTTATATTCTTACTGTTTTATTCTGCATCCCATTCTGCATCAGCATTTTTCTATAAACACAAACATATTACTATGAAATACTGACAAAACTGTAAAAGTATTTTCATCAAATTAACAACAATTAAACACCAACTTGCTACAGTGGCATTAAATCTAGTTGTGGAGGTGAGACATGGTAAGGAGCATGAGAGAGAGAGAGAGAGAGAGAGAGAGAGAGAGAGAAAGCTGAGCAGAACAGATAGAATCACTGAAAAGGGAAAGAAAAGAAAAAATAATGAGCCTTGTTTGAGCTGTCTCAAGTCTGCCTCCTGTCTTCTCTTCTCTGCCTCTTTTCTGGTCAAACCTGTAAGAGTCTCAAAACATATTACTTCCACCTTTTACCAACAATATACCTCATTTAACTCGTACACCTCAATTAAAATAACCTCATACAATAGAGATTAATGGTTTTTTAAAAATGTGGGGATGAATCTGCATGTAATCTAGGGGTAACCATGGACAATCAGCTGTCCTTTTCTTCTCACGTACTGTATCTAAGGTGACCAGCTAGTATCAATTTCCGCTTCACGATATCAGAAGAATTCCTTTATTTCTAACCACACAGGACACTCAGGTGCTTGTTTAGTCCTTTTTCATTTCGAGATTGGACTACTGCAACTCTGCAGGTCTGCTTCTGTGCCCCATTCAGCCTCTGCAACGGATCCAGAATACAGCTGTGTTTTAACTTTGCTTTTCAAGTGCACCAACACCACCCCATTGCTACACTCCCTCCACTAGCTTCCTGTAGCTGACTACATCAGATTACAAATACTGAAACTTGCCTACAAAGCCAAATAGGAACCAGCACCCACCTACCTTCAAACACTGATTCCACCTTGCACTGCACCATGCTCTCTCTCCAGTCCTCCAGCACACAGATATATGATATGAATAGTCTGTTTTTTTATTTATTAACAACATATTTCATTTCTGAATGTTTTTGTAAGGTCATAGAATTGGAGATTTTTCAATGTCAGTTTTCGACAATGCTATTGCAGAGTTCTAAGATGAATAGCCGTATAACAGTATAATGGTCAGTAAGTCCAAACATGTATGCATCAGGAATTTAAACACCTCTCTTTATTGAACTTTTAGAACAAAAAGGATTTACAGTAGTACAGTGATAATATTCTAACTGCAATAACTTTCCACAATACAACTATTTTTTGCCAAATTAACTTACTGGACATGCACATAAAAAATGCCCATAAAATATTTTTAAAAAATTGCCAAAATGTAGAAAACCAATTTCTAAAAGCATTCAATTGTTGCTTGATGTGTTACGACGCATGCACACAATTTTTTGCGCAAACAATCACACATTAGGAAACTTTTGTAAGTTTACAACATGCAAACTAGGCACCTGTAAAATAAGACTTTATTTTAAAACTATATTATAAAAGGCATAATGTTAAAAAGTCTGTTAGTCTGGTATAGTATGATACAATATGGTTAAATATTTAAATAATATATGATTAAATTAAAACATATCAAAATGTCCATATCGTTTTTCTATTCCTATTAAAAACATAAATAAATAACCTAAATAACCTAATCTAAATAAGATAATGAATTTAAAAGTATTGATTTAACAGCAATATTTTATTATTTTACCAGTTCTGCAGCATTTTCTCCTTAACTCTACACACTCCACATCTCCAGCCTGATTTTGTACCACTATTGTTACACATGCACACATTTTAATCTGCTACAATGCATGCATTAAGGATTTATGGCCGGATTGAATGGGACATGATGTGCAACTTTAATGTCATTTATTTTTCTTTCTTCTTCCCAACAAGGTCCAATGATCTGTCAAACTATTAAAAAATAAATAAAAATATAGTCCCAAGCAGCAATCTTGCCAAGCACCCTTTGCAAATAGCACCCCCTAGTGGCTACTTCTTACCAAGTTGCATAGAACACTACAGCAACCATAGAGAAAGATATTAAGTATGCTCATGATCATGTGATGTTTAAAGATAATGTAGATTATTTGTAAAGTGCAGGCAGGGACTAGCTATGACAGCGTAACTAAAAGGGAGAGTCAGAAGGTGACAGACATGAAGGCTTCCCGGGACATAAAGCATCCAACCACTTCACAGTCAGCAAACCTGAGCGACTTGTGAGGGTGGTAAGATGACAGCATCCAAACATCCCAGTACACCAAACACTCTGTGCCCATGAACCTTCCAGATCAGCTCCTTTACCTAAGAAAAACTATACATTGAAAGCTTGACTAAACAAATGCGTCTTCATTAAAACATAGAGACTGTGTCTGAATCCCGAACACTAATTGGAAGGCTGTTCCATAACTGTGGGGCTTTGTAAGAAAAAGCTCTGCCCCCTGCTGTAGCCTTTACTACTTGAAGTACTACCAAATAACCTGCACCCTTTTGATTGGAGTCAGTAACAGGATTTTATAGGTCAGTAACAGGATTTTATAAACAATGTGAAATGTGACTATGAGCCAGTGCAGTGTGGCTAAGATAGGAGTGATGTGTTCATATCTTCTGGTTCTAGTTAGGACTCTAGCTGCTGTATTCTGGACTAACTGGAGCTTGTTTATGCTGCTACAGGAACATCCACACAGTAAGGCATTACAATAATCCAACCTAGAGGTAACAAAAGCATGAACTAGTTTTTCTGCATCATGAACTGACATCATATTTCTTATCTTAGCAATATTTCTGAGATGAAAGAAGGTAACCTAGTGATATTATCTACATGAGCTTCAAACGAAAGACCAGAATCAATAATCACACCAAGATCTTTTACTGCTGGACAAGATAAAATAGAAAGACCATCCAGAGTTACTCTGTAATCAGAAAGCTTACTTCTGGCTGCATGTGGTCCTAGTACGAGCACTTCTGTCTTGTCAGAGTTAAGCAGGAGGACGTTATTCAGCATCAACTGTCCACACATCCACTGTTCACCACTGCCCAAAATATAAATACTGATTTAAAACGTCCTGATTGAGAATGTCCTGAAATGCAGCATCTGCATCAACCCTGATGTGTAGTCTTCCTGTAAAACATTCACATTCAACGAACCTTTAACTGGTAGCTGGGAAATGCAAAATAAGACTTCATGCCCATGTCAGCTGTTTCTGTCTAATCTCTAATGCTAATGACACAGTTGTCTGTGAGTGAAATTTATGAATGTATAAAATGTTGGGGTATTTTGAAACATCCAACATGGGTGGATTGAATTCTTGAAAAAGCAAGTGTGGCAAACATTTCCTTCTACATTTAGCCCACACATAGCTGATGTGCTTATAAAAAGTACAAACAGCTGAAGGTGCAGCAGTGAAGAATCTGAAAGGATTTATAACCATAACCTTTTTTAATGAAAAAAAGAGAAAGCTCGTTTTACACTGTATAATTTTCTGTTAAGTTGTCTTTATTTGTCACATATACATTACTGCACAGTGAAATTATTTCTTCACATATCCCCATCCTTAGGGGTTGGGGTCAGAGTGCAGGGTCAGCCATGATGCAGCACCCTTGGAGCAGGGTGGGTGGGTTGGTCTTGCTCAAGGGCCCAACGGTGGCAGCTTGGCAGTTATGGGACTTGAACCCTGATCTTCCTGTCAACAACCCAGAGCCTTAACCACTTGAGCTACCACCCCCAGTTGAGGTTATTTAAATGCAAAATAAGTTGTGCTCATTGGTGACTGCCAGTTTAGTGTCATTGTGAGCAAAGACAGCTGAGGAAGTCAGAAATATTGGAAATTCTTTTATTAAAATCTCATGGTGTGACCTCTGTTAGGACACTCATCTAAATACCACCTGTAGGAGGACAGTGTAGGGTAATGTGAAAATCATGTGAGTGCTACAAATGTCACCCAGTGATAATGGACAGATGTTTATAACCTCAAATTCACCTTGAAAAATGTTTGTGTCAGATCACAAGCTGGTGCATGCTGGTTGGTGATGTAGAAAACCCGAAGCAGAAAGTAATTATTAAGCATTATTATTTTCTTTGAATCACAGGTACAGTACCAGGCAAAAGTTTGGATTCATTTTCTCCTTTTTTATTACTTTCAACATCGTACATTCATACTGAAGACAAACAAACTATGAAAGAACACAAAAGAAATTATTTAATAAACAAAAAATTGTTAAGCAACCCAGAATATGTTTCATTCGAAGTAGCTTAGCCTTGATGACAGCTTGGCACACTCATGACATTCTCTCCTCAGATTCATGAGGTAGTCACTTAGAATGGTTTTAATTCAAATGTGTACCTTGTCAAGGGTTAATTTCTGACATTTCTTGACTTCCTAATTTGATTTAGACGATCAGTTGTCTTGTGGAGAGTAAGAGTGGGTCAATAGCGCTATTAATGCTACAACAACTACTGTATAAATCCATATTATGAAAAGAAACACTCAGTTAAATAAAGAGAAAAGACAGTCCATCATTACTTGGCGGTCAGTTGATCCGAAAAATCTCAAGATTTTTGAATGTATCTCCAAGTGAAGTTCGCAAAACCATAAAACACTATGATGAAACTGGCTCTCATGAGGACCATCACAGGAAAGGAAGACCAAGAGCTACCTCTGTTGCAGGGGATAAGTTTGTTAGAATCACCAGCCTCAGAAACTGCCAATTTCCAGCACTTCAGATTATAGCCCACATAAATGCTTCTCAAGAGCTCAAGTAACAGGCATATTTCAACATCAAGTGTTCAGAGGAAACTCTGTGAGTCAGGCCTTCAGGTTGAATTGTGGCAAAGAAACTATTTCTTCAGAAGAACAAGTAGAAAAGACTTGCCTGGGACAAGAAACACAAGGAATAGACATTTGATCAGTAGAAAAATGTCCTTTGGTCTGATGACCTAAATTTCGTGTCTTTGTTTAATGTAGAGAGGGTGAACGGACAGTTCCTGAATGTGTGGTTCCCACTGTGAAGCATGAAGGTGTGATAGTGTGGCATTGCTTTGCTGGTGACACTGTTGGTGACTCTGCCCTCAAAATTAAGGGCACACTTAACTAGCATGGCTACCACAGCATTTGGCAGTGACAAGCCATCCCATCTGGTTTTCCATCATTTGTTTTCCAACAGAACAATGACCCCAAACACATCTCTATGTAATGTAAGAGCAATTTCAAGGACTTTCTCAAATAGTGGGTATTTCAATTCAATTCAATTCAATTCAATTTATTTTGTATAGTGCCTTTTACAATGAACATTGTCTCAAAGCAGCTTTACAAAAGAAGAAAACAGAGAAGGGGGGGGAATGAAAAATAATAATAAAAAATAAAAAATAACTAATTAACTAGAAATAAGAATAAATTATTAAATTCTATAATTAGACTATTTTATCCTATTTTATTCCTATTTTATCCCTAATGAGCAAGCCTGTGGCAACGGTGGCAAGGAAAAACTCCCTGGGATTGAAAGGAAGAAACCTTGAGAGGAACCAGGCTCAGAAGGGAACCCATCCTCATTTGGGTGACACTAAACAGAAAATAATGTAACTGTAGCTGATTAATGTCCTTTCTACAACAGCAATCAATGACCCATAAGGAACTATTAGGTCAGTGTAGTTTCTAAGGTCATTATAAACACTAGTTCTTTGCTGTCACGGGCTGACAGATGAAATGGCATATCTGTGATGGTGTGAAAGTCCCCAAGTGGCTCTGTCCATGGCTGTCTCCTGGTCCACACAGATCCATCAACAGCATCAGTGGGCACCATCAAGCGGCGAGACTCCGGCCTTTGGCTTATTCAGTACTCAAATGTTATACACATCTATGCAATACAGTGGAATGCTGCAATATGTTTACCATCCTACCCAGTTAGTCAAATGTTTATTTTATTTTATTTATTTATTTTACTATTATACCCTCATTGGGGGCTGAGCCCCCCTTAAATGAAAATCCTAGAATCGCCCCTGCTCTTGCTCATTCACTTGCTTGTCAGGTTCTGCACATTTGCAGTTGATGACAGCTTGTGCTCCTTTTTCCCCAAATTTGGTCACTTGCCAGTTCGCACTCACCAGCCAGCTCTCCCTTATCATACAGCAGTTATCAAACAGGGAGGGTGAAGACTAACTCATTGGAGACAAGTGATGGCATCTAGCTACCTCTTTTCACACTGGTGCTCATGCCGCATCACAAGCCAAAATAAATATGGATACACAGTGTAGGTGATTTAATACACAGCACCTAAATAATAATACAATTTAAAGCCTCTGTCAGTCAGTTGTGCAAGAATTGTTTACCGCTAATATTAAAAAAAAAAAAAAAAAACCTGGATTTTATCTGTTGCCATTTTAGATAAACAATAAGCTACTTGAATGTATCAGCTACAGTGATTTTGTCTTGGATAAAAGTATTCTTAGGCACAACCTGCCCCTAATCTGAAGTTGGTGATTAGTTCCTTGCAGAAGGAACTGCAGTCCAGATCAGACCACCACTGAGGGAGCATGCTTAAATCTTAGAGAAAGAAGCTGTCTATATATTAACATTATTATTGAAATAAACAGATTGTGGTTGGATGTGGGGGGGGGGGGGGGTCCTTACTAAGAATAAAAGGTGTGACATTTTGGAAAAATTGGTTAGATGTCGAGGGATATTGGGTTAATTCCAGGAAAGTGTCAGGAATTCTAATAAAAAGCTTTTTTTAAAAAAACACCTAATGACTTTGGCAACCTTCTGAAAATGATGTGGAAATTTTGTATTGACTCTTCCTACCCGAAGCTAATTAAATGCGGTGGTAAAGGCAGTCTGCATGTTTAATCATGCTAACTAAGTGTGATTTTCCAGTAGTAGTAGTAGTAGTAGTAGTAAAAATGTCTTTGAATATCTAGTCTTAATATCAAACATCTCTGAGATATTTTTAAGTTTATTTTAGAATTGTCCCTTTGCAAGGATAGTGTACTGTACTACATACATGCATGTGCACTAGCTAAAACAGATTTACTTCCTGGTTCCACTGACCACAACAAAGAAACAGGTGAGCAAACATTAGTCAAACTCTTAATACATGAACATTACTAGTTATCTGTGTGAAAATGTGACTCTAGTGCTCAGAAGGTTGTGAGCTCAAATCCCAGCACAGCTAAGCTGCCACTGCAGGGCACTTAAGCAAAACCCTTAACAGTCACCTGCTCAGTTAATATATAAATAACATCTCTGTGGCTCTGGATAAGGACGTCTGACAAATGACACAAATGTAAATGTAGGACGGACTGAGAATTAAGCAAAAGGTCAATCCAGCTGATAAAACAGAACACACAATGATATGGATGTACTTCAGTAATAAGCATTTGTGCTTTACTTATTAAGTAAAAAAAGAAAAGAAAAAAATGACCAGGCACCACTGGGGTGGTCAGTTTTTTATGGACGAGATTAGTGTCTCTCCTACCCTCGACTTCCACTGTAAAAAAGTTTCTAGTTTTAAATAAAAGGTCTGACCCATGCTGAGATGCTGAAATTAAAAATGATAAAAAAAAATTGATGTGAAGGGATTTTTCCAGAGCACAACTTAAATGTGACTGATGAATGTTAATAGCAGTGCTAGCAAGCCAGAGGAACAATAAGTCCTTATGGACTGATGTGCAACAGTAATGATGATTTCATGTGACGCAGATATCGATGGCACTTGACTGAAGTGAAGTCACTTTTTCTAACATTAATGTCATCCCCTTCCCCCACCACCCAGCGTCTGTCAGAATGCAGCTTCCTCTTTCTTTTCCTCCATAAATGGTATTGTACTTGACACATCACAGAAACCTCAAACTGCCGTCTTTAAGCTGATCCCGCCCCTTAAGTGGCAGCGAAAGTGAGCAGTTTGTGAGCCCTTTATCTATGCACATGCTCATTATTACTGCATGTCCACATTACATTAATGAGCCATGTTATTATTATTAGTTATCATTATTAGTCCATGTTATTAGTCTTTTTACAACTTTTACAACTTACATTAAGTCACTTTGAAATTTTATTTACTTACTTATTTTTTTTATATCATTATTATTGTTGTTGTTAATGTTGTTAGCTGTTCAATTGATATTATTAGTTTTGGATATTTATTCATGTAGTTATTATTATTGATAATGATATCATTATTGATCCTGTGTGCTCCTTCACTTTCTTCTTGAGCAGTGGTCTCTCGTAGTCCTTCTGTGAGAGGCACAGCTAAATATAACTGCACTACAGCCACTCAGGCCTTCCTCATAGACACGAGGGGGCTGGTATGAGTACAGGGTTGCCAGATTGGGAGTTTCATGATTGTTACACACTTGACTACTATCACGTTAGATCGCAGTGGTTAATAAAGAAATGTTGCAGGGGTGCGAGGTAAAGATAGCTCATCATATTGGTATTGAGAGACTTCATTGTTAGGGAAGTTTTTACTCCAGGTCTTATCTAGAAACAATAAGCATCAATCTGGCAACCCTGGCATTGGGGTGGAGGGTTAGAGGAGAGCTCCAGCTTTAACTTCAGCTAGTTGATAAACTAGAGAGAAGCAAGTGTGTTCAGGGGAGCTCTCCAAACACAGGAGGGAAACATGGCGGTAAGCACCAAAAGCATGATTTAATTTGGGGTTTGTTCGTTAAATTGAGTTCAGTGATCATCTGCAGAGCTTCATGTGATAAGAACTATGTGTAAACAAACTGTTTGAGTTTTCTTTGCTAAAGTCAAGTCAAGTGAGGCAATATGATGATGAGAGCTGGATTGGCAGCATCACGTTGCGTTCAAATGGCACCAGATATAAAACAACAAAATAGAAAGACAGTTGGGAAAAGTAAATATCTGTCAATGCTATATATATATATATATATATATATATATATATATATATATATATATATATATATATATATATATATATATATATATATATATATATGAGATGTAATCATAATAGTAGATTATGACACTGGTATTGCATTGTATTATGGCAAAAATTGGCCAATGATAAAAGTAATAGCAGATTATGGTAATATCAGAAATTTAGTAAGAAAGTAAGAAGTAGTGAAAATCAGACAGATTTCACAGACTAATTTCACTTCCTTTTCTGTTATATAATTTCTAAACTCTTCTTTCCAAAAATACAGGTTCCATTAAGCTGTTATATGCTATGTATTTATATTATTTCAGTCCACATTAATAAAGTGGTCCTTCAATGGGCACATTTTTGTGTTGTGCTGTAGGACCAACCACAATTGACTTTTCACTTAAATTTAAGCATGGCTGAAATTGCAGTTAGCTAACTGCAACAGGAAGTGGTGTAACCTCATCCGCTGAAAAAATCAAAATGGCCGGGTTTATGTGTCATGCTGGTGTAAGCATGAATGTGTGAGAATGGACAATAATACAGATATGATCATAATATTTATTATGGTATGTGCAAGGCTGCTGAAGTGAAAGAGTAACAAACAGGTAATAGCAGTCACTTTAAATAGCCTGTGGCTATTTTGAGGTTTATGCCAGCAGAGATGGCCGCTGGTAAACAGGCTTTGGCTTGGCTTTAATAGATATTCATGCTGTTTTCAGGGAATGTGGGGAGATCACCTGCTCCATAATGCATAACATATTTGTATTTATGGCGTATAAAGCCACAAATGATAAATATTGATTTCATTATGAGAAGGTTATTATATAATGGGTTTGATTCTGAGGCCTGAGAGTTTTTTACTTAAAATGTTTCAACTAATGCATTTAGAAACCTTACAGCATATAACCAGCATTACTGATGTGTGCAGTGTTTATTTTAAGTGTGTGGTGTTACCAAAATGTAAATGAGGATTAAATCATGTCTGGCCATGCCGTTCCAGAAAAATAAACAACAGGGTGGTGTGGTGAAGTGGAATTTTGCTATTGCTACCATTCAAAACCTGATTATTTTCCCCAGCAACAGCATGTAGCAAAATATTTTGCTCCGGGTTATACCAAGCTAATTATTTTTACATACTAAAGAATTACTTTCTCTTGATTAGACATTAAACTTAAACTTTCATGTTACCGAGAAACTGCAAAACTCTTCATCCTGATGACCTTCCTAAGTTGGAAGCTTAAGGTTATACAGTAGCTTTACTTTTGCTGATACTGGAGACTCCTTTTTCAAGTTTCAAGATTCACTGTCACTATAGAGTACAGCGAAATCAGAGCATTCCTTACTGTGCAATTCACATATAATGTGGTGCAAACTATACATCCATTTTAACAAATGAAAAAATAAGATAAAACCAACTGCAGTCAAGGCAGTAGCAATAAATAAGTCCATTATTGCAAGTGATGTGTAAGATATAAATAAGCATGCAAATACTATTTATTACTATAGATATGAATAAATTATTACACAGTAGTTGAACATAAGGATTTGCATGTAATGAGAGGGTATTAAAATGTCGATGGGATATAAAAATAATATAATACGTCATAATAATAATATGTCAAATAATATGGAATATGAAGTGCAGCAGAATGTAAACATATTGAGTAATATATGAATAGACACATACTGAGGTATACAGAGAATGTAAACGTTTTGTGAGTGTTGTGTATAAAAATGCGTAATGTATAAATATGTAAAATATATTGTGTGTAAATATAAATATGGAGCGTCTGCCTCAAAATTTCCTGCGTAAGCTGCTACTACAGAAACTATAATGCAACGGCTGCCGCAACAATAACTGACTCGTTTTGTATTATCGTTTAAAAAAGAAAAAGTGTTACCCAATATTATATTGTGGTGTAATAACTTGCCAATCATTAGATGTTGAGCGTCTCAGATTTTCATGTAAATCAGAAATGAAGTGAGGTCAGCTCTGTCACGTGTGTAAATTAGTGCTTGCAGGTTTGTTCCACTGGCATATGGCTGCGGCTTTAAGAGCTCTGAAGTGCCGCTGATGCTGTAAGATAGTGGGTTTTACTTAATCTTTTGAGCAGCACATCAGAAAATAATGCAAACACTATACTCTTTTGTGTGTATATATAATATAAACGAGTAAATTATAGTATGTAAACAAAATACAGCAAAGCCTGAGCCATTGTTACCATTCAGCTGCTTCAAGTGAACAGTTTAATTGGCTTGAATGTGTCATGTGTGAGTAATACAACTGCGAGCGTCAGTGCTGCTACATCATTAATGTCATTACTGGCTGTTTATTCGTTTAGAGACACCACAAGAGAATTACACACACTAGCAATCACACACACACAAAAACCCCACCATGTTCCATTTTAACTGCTCTATACTTTTAAAAAGTTAAGCCTAATAATAGTAATTCATCAGCCAATATATGTTGCAATCAAGTACAGGAAGCTTGTAGCTGCCGATTTAGCATCATGCAAACAGCAGGTGTGTAAATCATCACACACTCTACCCAAAGGAATAACGTGATTTGTACATAGACTGTTTAATGAAATAATTCTGTGGTAAATAA
This sequence comes from Hemibagrus wyckioides, assembly GCF_019097595.1. Lineage (NCBI taxonomy): Eukaryota > Metazoa > Chordata > Actinopteri > Siluriformes > Bagridae > Hemibagrus > Hemibagrus wyckioides. The sequence continues at coordinate 14,015,396 of NC_080727.1, forward strand.
ATGTTCCTTCTGTACTGTATGTCGTTTGTGAATGTTAAGACGCATTATGTTGTCGAATCTTTGCAGAAGTGTTAGGATATCAAACTTGTTAGCTTATCAAATAAAATATTATCAGCTGGTCATTTAGCTAGCTTGTGATAGCGCGTGAGTTCATGCTAAGCAATTGCTAAAAATACATTACAATAAGTATTTTGTGTAAAAGAGTGACCTGGAATAAGCATTTCCTCCACATCAGGTCTTCCACAAAGACATAACCCCAGCTCTGTGCTCTTGTTTTCAGGATTTTACAGGTAAATTTCATGTTTTCTATCAGCTCACTCTTTCAATATTCACAGGGTTAATTCATCTACAGCTGTGTTTCTCAACCCTGGTCCTGGAGGTATCACAGCACTGAACACTGAGGTGTTTTACCTGCACCCTTTTTAGTAAGCTTTAAAAAGGTGTAAGGAGTGAGTTAGCAGAGGGAAAACACCAAAATCACAGGACAGGGATGTAAAGTTAACTGGAACTTGAAGCATATCCCTTTTTCACAAATCATATCCTCTTCCATTTAAGTGAAAGGTGTTTTTTTTTTTATTATTATTATTGTTATTTTATTTACCTCAGGTGTGATTTACAGTTGAAATGAACATGTATGAAGAACAACAAAGTCATTTCTCTTCAAAATGGAACTACGACTGTTATCAACTCTATGCCTGTCGGCTTTTATTTATAACAATATCGCACTTACATGCAGTCATATAGTCCCCTGAAAAGATGCAAGTACCATTTGTGCAAGATTATTATTAAAGCTTGGTCTGTCATGCAATATCAACTAACGAAACCAGCTCATCATCATTCAGATCTCTTCTAACATTCTACCTACAAATTAAGATCTCGCAACTAATGTTAGCATGAAGTTACAACAAGCAAGATGCTAAAAAAGAAAGTGATTTTAAAGTGTCGTACAGTGTCAGTAACCCCATAAGTGCAGCTGTTTGAGGTTATATAACATTTTGGTTTGATTTGACTTGTTTGCGGATTTAGCATGATGCTAATCTAGAACTGTAGACTGGGTTAGGGTTAGGTTTAGGTTTAATGGAGTTACTTGTTACTTGTTAGTAACATTAGAGTTGTGACACCAAACACACAGAGACACACTGAAGTGTAGCTATACTGCGTCTTTCTGTCCAGCTGTTGGCAAGTTGCTCTAGTTAAGATGAATACACCACATAAGGATGTGGTGTTAAAAGAAAATAATCAATATGAGGGAGGTAAGCTTGTGTTACAGTGTAAGATTCCAATATGGTGGACATCCTGTAAAGGAAATCCTGCAGTCAATGATTACTATGTGTTGTTATAACTAATCCCATCATGAGCTGATGTTAAAGGGCTGGTGCTAGGTGAGGGGGCTCTGTGTGTACGTGTATGTGCATGTGTGTGTGTGTGTGTGTGTGTGTATGTGCGTGTGTGTGTGTGTGTGTCTGCACCTTCCAGGCTATTTGAGTTCATTACATCCTGCATGTCAGCTATGTGAAAACTCTGGCAGGACCGAGTTATCGTCAGTCCCACCTCAGCAGCTGTCCCTGGCATGCACACACACACACACACATGGACACTCACGAAACAGAGAACAGAAAGGGACATGATCATGACTGATTACAATTTAAAAAAGAAAAGCAGTCAAAAAGTGGTTGCAGCAAACCTTCCTTCGGGAACAGAAGTCAGGCTCGACTTTCACAAGCTCTTTTCCGTTCTCTGTGTGCTGGTGAAACTTATTTATGCATGCTAAAACTTTTTAAGTTTTGTAATGGATGATGAAATAATATATCGTAACCATTTTTTTTTTTACATCAATTTTTTTTATTTCTGTTCCTCAAAATGCCATTTTGAGTTACTTCCACAGAGAAGACGCTGCTTTAAAATGGTGTTTCAGCTGGTTGGAGATCCTTTTTTTCTAGCTAGAGGGGTTTCCCATGAATCCATCACTTGCCTAAATTTCTTGTGTGTTTTATTTGGTAGAATGTATTTTCCATAACGAACAAAATAGGAATCTCTATAACACCAGTAGCGTGTATGTATTGTGCAGAGTGGCATGTGATAACTAATTGCATTACAGCTCCAGTCCATTAGCTTGAGATTTGACCTGAGCATATTCACAGAAAGCTTTTTTTAGGCCATGCAGACTGGGTGTTAGTGTGAATATGATTGCACATTCCGGCCCAGCCCTTTTGGGATGTTGCTTCAAATTGAGCAACACAATTGTATTAGGAAGTTACAAAATTCTTGTTAAATAACTCTTTTGCATGTTGTTGATGCATGGCCTGGCAGTTATTTCACTGTTGCTGACACCAGGGTTGCCAGGTCTGGAAAACACAGTACAGTGATCATTTAAACCAACTATCTAAAAGATAAAATCACCCAGACACTGAAAAAAACATTCTACTGCACTATGTACTGTACTATATTCACAAAATAACTTGTAATATTTTTTATAATGGATCAGTATTTCACATTTCCTAAACAGTTACACTGTGTACAGTATCTCATATCAGAGTAAAGTTGTTATGATGCTTGGGTAAAATATATGCAATTATAGGAAATAAGAAAAACAACAGGTGATGTGTTGCAGCCCAGTGTGAAGCGGAGTTACAGTAACCATCATGAAGTTGACTGTTTTCCAAAATGTCAGGAAATGTGTTATTCCTGAATATACCACAACATTTTGCCAACAAATAATTATAGAACAGCACATTACATTAAATGTTGTGGAACATCCACAAAACAAATCATCATCTTAAAACAGTATATTTACAGCCATGTCCATACCAGACTATTTAACAAGACAGAAAAATGCAGCTTGCCATGTTACTTAGAATCTGCCACGCTCCCCATCCTCAATATTATCCTCGGTAAGGAAGCGTAAATCAGAATCAGAATCAGCTTTATTCGCCAAAAGGTTTTTTTAAGGTGCTCATGGTACATACATGCATACATACATACATACATACATACATATATACCTATCTTGCTTGAGAACAGAAAACACTTAAATAGTGAGACTTAATAAATAATGTGTATGAGTCTGGAACAGAGGATTTATGTGCAGATTTGTGCATTATACACTCTATTTACAGCTGTATAAATAAAGATATATGCATATGTATTTACATGGTACTTGAGAAAGAGGCAGTAATTAGAGATGGAGAATGAATTACAGAACAAAGGTAATAATTCCTGTGCTAGCTGTTTAAGCTGGAGATGACATGAGGGGAATCTAGATGTTCTAGATGTTCTAGTGCACAGAGATCTGTAAAGTTACCGCAGTGTCGCTGACTGTTCGTCAGCGTTGACACTTGAGACCGTTTACAAATGCTAATGATTTATGTGGAGTGGCCACGATAACAAATTAGAACGAGCATACTGATATAAATCTTGCGGCCAGAACTAGCAACGAATCAGAATTGAGAATTCAAGATCACTGTGGTGTATATAATTTATAAAGAAATGATATACACATGTGCTTAAGCTCAATAGCGTGTATACTAAGTCATTCAAAAATCTGTAATTTGTAAGAAATAAGAAATCCAAAGTTCTGTTGTAGTTTCTTTTATTATTATTATTATCAAGTATTACAATTTCTTTACACAAGTGGTGATAAGGTCATGACGAGTGCAGGGTGAAATACAGGCATGAGGCATTTGTACCACTGACTCACACTGCATACTTTAGAGAAGGCACTAGTTTTCCGACCCAACAGCCACCTATAACAACCTGAGCCAAAGCATGAGGTCACACCTAGATAAAAGAATCTCAGAGAAGGTTCTAGCAATGAGCCGACAGCCAGGCAATACTGGTCCTTAAAGAAAGGAAATCATACTTCCATAAGTCAAATCTGCCCATTGCAACTGCATCTGGTAAAATCCAGCACAGAACCAATGGCAGCTAGTCACAGCTTTCAACGTAGAGTCTAGTATGTTTTTATCTGTCTACTTTTTTGACAGACGCTACAGACAGCTAATCACATATCACATAACTGCTTCAAACAAAACTATGGAAAAACTTTTCCCAATTCTGTCCAATGATTATATTTTCCTCCAAGAAACTCACTGTGTCACAATGGTCAAAACAATTCATGGACATTTCTTACTTTTGGTTGCAAATCATGCAAATCGTCATTTGCAAATCACTGCAAATGATGTTCATGGACCCAGTGTTTTTGGTAAGATAAGTCAGGCTGCATAAAGATGCTTAAAGACTTCGCTACTTAAGTGTGATGTCTTGACACAGTGAATATCAAGTTGCTGGAGAGTTACATGCCTTACTGAAATGGACATAAGTCAAATAAGTTCAGTTTGGAATCAGATACCGGCTGTCAAAATGTCTGAAATACTCCGCCACTAGAGTAAATAAGCTTCACTGTAAGTTGATACTAAAAAAACGTCTTGAGCTCAGAACAAGCTGTAATGTATCTTATACATTGTGTAATTGTTGTTTATGACGATGTTCCAGTGTGTAGTAGTGCATCTATGTGTGAAGTTGTAAAAGTAGCTCATTTACTGGAAATAGAAAAGAGCTATCAGAGTCCTACGTACCCTTGTGTCATGATTACACTTCATTTCAGCAACCAATGGGTTCTAATGGGTAGTTAAACACAAGTGCTGGTGTTTGCAGTATACTAGATTGTCTACTTTGTTATGATGATTCTCTCCCTGTTGCTACGATGAAGTTTCTGTTTAGTTCTGCTTTTGTTCTGCAGAAGGCTCCTGAAGCACGAGGGTACAGTTTGTGTCTGTGAAGGTTAAACAGTGGTGTGCTCCAGACTGATATAATCTACACAGGTCATTTGAAACAGAATGGGTAATATTAGAACACACTGAGAGATAAGCAGCAGAAGCAACACCCTCATACACACTGCAAACCCGTCCACTTGTTCTCAGGGGAGAGGGTCCACACCCTGCCATAGAGAGGAATGCCTGAAGCTAACTGCTCTGTTAGTCAAACCAGGCAGATCAGGACAGTCTGCACTATAACCCCTCAGTTTTTGAAACATGATATTTTAGTGCGTACAGAGAACATTTGAAGTAAATGAATTCCATTTTGCTTATATGCAATGGATATGATCAAACAAGATCTTTGCTTCTTTAGCTATATATTATAATGCAATTACACAGCCAAGTCATATTGGTATCTGACATTAGTGGTTGCTCTGTAATTAATACTTTGGGCTATTAATCAATAGATTAGTATCAGATTAGTTCAGGTCCTTGCACATGATCCACAGTTTTTATTTCTCTCTTAGAAACAAGCAATTATATGAACATAGAATTTTTCTGAATTATTTTTAGTTTGTCAATGGAGCAAAAGAGTGAAATTGAACAGAAACTTACTGAGGTGGAAGATTCATTGTTGTTCCAGTTGCTGCTGTTATAAATAGCCACTATTTATTTGGGCTGCATGAAGTAATGTAATGTGTAAAAAGACAAGATTGCTGCTTAATGCTGACAGCTTAAAAAATACTCGTGTTGTGCTATTTGAACCTTCTTTTTCATGTTTGGGTCCATAAACAAGGCCCTTAACCCTGCTCCTGTTCTCTGACCTCAACCTTCAAAGCTGGGATATGTAAATGTATGTGCTGTAATGTATGTGTGGCAATAATACTAATAATAATGCTACTACTACTACTACTACTACTACTAATAATAATAATAATAATTACTGCTTGATGTGACACTTAAATCAAGTCTCAGAATTTACCTTTACCGTGAGGTTTCTATTGCTGCTGTAAAAGTGATTGTAGAAGATTATACAGTGTATGTTAATCATTATTTTTGTGTGTCCTTATGATTGTATACACAAAGTAACAATCTGGTCAGCAGCAATGAGTCCTAGCACATTCATGATGCACACAAAACCACATTCGATCGATTCACACAGGTCGATGGTGTGACGGATGCTGTAACCAGATGCTGTAACCAGTCTTTTGCTTGTGTAAGATCTAAATATTTTCGGTTGCATCTTTTTGGAGTTTGCAATATATTAATTGTCGTATTCTGGTATGCATGCTTTTATTGCGGTTTACCAATTTCGGCTGACACATGAAGTAAAATCACATGCTGTAATAACCTAAAGCTAAGCTAAAAAAAAATCTCTGACAAGCACCTAGTACCTGAGCGTAACATCAATCACAGAAAATCACAGCTACGTGAAGTATGCTAACTGATATGCAACTATGAGACATGCTATCAGAGGTGAGAAATCTGTAGCAATATAAATATAATTATAGATTCACTGTAAAACTAGAACTACAGTATGTATCAAACCTATGTGGGATGTTACGCTGCAGTTGGCTTGGTGCTACAAACAAAATTTCCTTATAATTAACATAAGCTGAAATTAGCAGAAGTAGTCAGATAAACAACAACTAGTGATTAAGTGAATGTAATTAAGTGTGAAGTTAAAGTCTAATGTTGGTACTTTCAGACCTGACAAGGACTGTAGTAAAGGCTTCAGCTCAGGAAATAAAAGAGCATCGAATGAGAATAGGACAAACACTAAACTAGCATACACCTAGACAGATGTTTCAGAGGGAAAAAAACATGTGTAATATGGTTAAATTCTCTCTAATTCAAGTTTGGAGAGATTTGGTATGATGACAGGAGCTCAGTCTTTAACTGTTGCCTAAATAAAAACAGAAAGACAAATGGAAATATATTTGTTTAGCTTAAATGAGGTCAGAACTCTGACAGATTGTGAGAGCAGAGATCAGAGATGTTGGGTCATGCTCAGATTTTATACTCATTCCTTTTCCCTCTTGCTGGCTGCTCCTGACATCCTGGTCCAGGAAAATCTGCACAGCAGTACATGAGGTGCTGACTGACAGGAACAGATATAGTGAAGTAAACAGAACCCTCCAGACATGATACCATCTCTCTCCAGAGCTCTTTTAAACTCTTAGCAAAGACAGGTTTCCTGTCAACTCTAATACTGATACCACCAATGACTAGCCATAGAGCCCAGAATGAGCTGGGATGTCTGAGCTGGGATTTTAAAGACCAAAGGTCATGCCCATTGCAACTGCATCTGGTAAAATCCAGCACAGAACCAATGGCAGCTAGTCACAGCTTTCAACGTAGAGTCTAGTATGTTTTTATCCATCTACTTTTTTGACAGACGCTACAGACAGCTAACCACATATCACATAACTGCTTCAAACAAAATTATGGAAAAACTTTGTAATTCTGTGACCCAATTCTGTCCAATGATTATATTTTTCTCCAAGAAACTCACTGTGTCACAATGGTCAAAACAATTCATGGACATTTCTTACTTTTGGTTGCAAATCATGCAATCGTCATTTGCAAATCACTGCAAATTCAAAACCTCTGTTATTAAAATTCACATTTAATTAATAGTAATTTTGTTACCAAAATCCTATAACCTCCCAGACTGAGCCTACAGATTTAACTGAAGATACAAAATCTAGCCCAGGAAACTTTTCTTTCAGCATGTTCTGGAGGCTTCACAGGATGGTCTCGTATTATGATACTGTTGACGTGATTATCTATCTCAGATCAAACACAAACAGCAAACGCTCAAGCTGTTGCGTGTGCGCATACTGTGGTTCTGATGCAAATGTAGTGAAAGGGAACGCATGTAAGAGTAGAAATGAGAGAAAGTAGAAATGAGACACCCCATGGTCTAACACATTGCTTGCAGAGCATTGCATGGCATCTTGCACTCATTTTAATGACCATGCGTACTGATACTTGCTCTGTATACTCGTCAGCCACACTAATACTCTCAGTTAGGAATGCTGTTTAAAAAGCATCATAAATCATCATAAATATTAAACCCAGCATGAAGAGCAGCACATGACAACAACCGACATGTTCCTCATTTTAGTACTGTGTATCACTGAGTACATGTTTAAACAATAATATTGAACACAAGCTCACTTTAGGATTCCACAGCATTCTTTCTGAATTTTTTTTTTTTTTTTCAACCGCTTGAGCCAACACTCAGCACAGCTTATCGTGGTTTCCTGTTTTCTGATCTGTGCAAGGCATGTGGCAGCGTATCATAATGTCGTCTCTGGCAAGAAATCACATAAGTGTATTTTTAAGTATACATAAAGATTTTTGGATGGTGTTTAAGCATCATGTGACCTAGCTGTTGTCTTTGGAGCGTTTCTGAATCACAATTCTTTGTTCTTTCAGTGAATTAGATGTCTGATAACAAAATCTGACTAACCAGAAAACTCCAGTTTGCCAATGTAGACCATTCCTCATCAAACTGATGTGTATATCTTAATTGCTTGTAGTAGTGCAGATAATGGGCAAGGTGTTTGTGCTTGTTATTTTATTTTCTCTTGTTATATTATAATGAGCAAAATGTGCATGTTCCTATATTTTCCTATATATGTGTCCTATATTCAATTCATTTATAAGTAGCTTTATATTATTGACTGCAAGTTTGCCCAGCTTTAGTGAAATCTGAAAAAAGAAAAATATATTTAGTACCTGATTTACTAAGATTCCAAACAATTTGCTAAATTGTGGGAGAAATTCATGTAAAATTTGGGCATATTGTGGGTGATTTAAAAAGAATAGTTGTGTGTGAAGTAGGAGTAGAAAACAATATAACGACAAGAATATCACAATTTGTGATATTCTTGCCGTTATTTTAAGACATATATTTTTTTAGAATTCCCAGACCATCTCAATTAAACACCTCATTATAAAAGCCTAGGCAATTTTGTTTATCTGACTGAAACTTGTACAGTAATACTTGCTCTCTGGATGTGTTATTTTGCACATTTGATTTAATTTGCAAGTTTGCACTATAGGAGTCTAAAAAATATCTATCTACGTACTTATTCACTAACTTATTTACATACTTATTTATTGTTTTATTTTATCCATTATAGAATGGTGAAAACTACACACGTATTTTATCGTCTCATGACTGACACCAGGAATTTGGTTTGCCTGGTTCTTTCTGTCATTTACAGGTTTTAACATTTTAATAAAGCGCTCAAGGGGGTTAAGACTATTTCTGTCTTCCTGCCAGATGTCTGAAACGATGTGTGACACACACACACACACACACACACACACACACACATGCACACGCACACATAAACCAGTGTAAAAAGTTTAAGTTCCTTTTCTTCCCATTTCAGCTGGTGTTGTTGTGTGCATGCTTTAAACTCCAATAACACTGATGTATTTCAGAAGGGGTCGAGAGTCTCTGTGGCTGAGCTGGCTGGAAAGTTTTCATGTCAGACTCCCCATCGTTCAGAAGATGAAGCGGTGAGGCTTCCCAAACTGTAACTGATCAGTCTCTCCATCCTTCCTCATGCAGACTGCGTGTCTTCCTTCCTTGCGCTTACGTTTTCACTCCGCTATCTGCTTAAACAGCCTCTCTCAGTTCCTCCATCAGCCTACCCTTCCATTAGACTATTAGTCTATTATTAGTTGTTTCTAATTCACTGGTCACCGGAATAGAATAGGATTTATTTAAAGCTCAGGAACTCACAACAAACATCAGAACTGTCGTTTTGGAATCTTCACTTGCAAATGTTTAAAACAGAAAAAAATGACCTTAAATATTTGATTTATTTGTATTTAATTTGCATAATAAAGCAGTGTAACTGGTTCTTTATGTCCAAAAAAAAAATTGGTAAAAATAAATAAACAACTAGTCTCTTGAATTGAATCGGTTCAATCCAAACTTGATTAACCTAAAAATGTAATGAAAATGGCATAATTTTTTTGTATTATTATTTTTTTTTGTTTTTAGGTAAAGGGGTTCCAGGCCTCAAGAACTTTGAGTATCTTGAATCAGGCTGCTGATCTTTGCTATTTTTCCCCCCCTGCAGTGGAGCTTTGAATGAAACTATTTTTCTGCCTCTGTTTCTCACTTTCAATGCTATTATCACCAGCGATACTTTCTTTTTTCCTGATTTACTGCTTTTCTCATCCATCTCTCAATCAATCATAATGAATTTCGTAACAGACACATCACTCTGGCATTCTTTGTATTTCATTTTTTTCTTTAATTTGTGGTGCTTTCTCCAATACCTGTCTGTATTCCAATAGGGTGATAAATGATTCTTAGGTAAAGTTATACCTAATTTTCCTTTTATTGTCAAACACTTTTTACCAGCCATGTTGCCTCAGATCCAGACCTGAGAGAAACAGGGTATTTTAATATCTTGTGTTTGCTTTGTGTTTCAGAACAAGCCTGTACGGAGGAGACCTCCACGCACACTGCCACTTCTGGTCAATAATGATGTGGATAAGGGGCAGGACGAGGTGAGATGAGACGAGAAGCATGAGAAAAACCGTCTTGCAAGAACACATCTGCATGTGTTTTCTCTAATAAGCGATTTTCTGTATCTACATAATTAATGTGGTCGGTTGTACTTGGATATTTTTTCTGAAAGTAAAACCCTCTCCTGTAGGGTTATGCAATTTATAAATCATTTGAAGTTGTGCTGTTATAGGAAAGTAATCAGCAAGGGCGGAGTGGCGTTACTGTTACCACCCAAAGACAATCATTTTCATTTTTAACAGCATGGAGGGTTGCCTGCATTTTTATTTAACAAAGAACAACACAGCATACAGATATTTATCCATTTATGGTGATGTTTAATGCTGTGGAAGCCCCATAACAAGTTAGTTCTTGTTATCACAGCTCATTCCTTTATATGCCTTTAATTTTTTTTTTTAATAAGACAAAATCAGAAAGCAGAGAGAGAAATCGGAAAGCAGTCCTCTCTCCTGATAAATTGCTCTTTTTGTTAAATAATAATATGGTTTGGTCTGTTTATTGGACTATTAAGCTTGGATTATCTTGACCACTGACCATACCACTACTACTACTAGTAGATACTACTTCATGCTAGCACAATTTCTACTATTTGCACTTGTGGTAGATGCTGAACGTAGATGCTAAACAGCATTTCATTGTGCCATTCATTCATCCATCTATCCATCTATCTATCTATCTATCTATCTATCTATCTATCTATCTATCTATCTATCTATCTATCTATCTATCTATCTATCTATCTGTCTGTCTGTCTGTCTGTCTGTCTGTCTGTCTGTCTATCTATCTATCTATCTATCTATCTATCCACTAGTCCCTGTGAATGAGCTGTTACTATAGAAACAATTACATATCTGAATGAGTATGTTAATATAAACCTTGCAAAGCTGTTGTTGTAGGAAATTAATCAACATCTTCTGACAGGTCCGAGTTCAACAGCACTGCTGAAGCACGTTTAAGAGACAAACTTTAGAATGCTAAATGGAACCGTTGTTTTGTGCATTCGTACTTCTTCATCTTCTATTCTTCTGACATGATGCAGCTTTACATTTTGCATACAGCCATATCATCTTAGGGTTATTGATATGATACATTAAATGCATTATATATTTTTTTAAATAATAGAAAGCAGAAGTTGGTTCCCAGCCACCGAGAAAGAATCGAAACTCTGCCCTCATTGAGAAACTACAGGTGGGTGTGTGTTTACCACAAAGCATCTTAACGTGTTCACCAAATACAGCACTCTATCATACCATCCTCCACAACACACACACACACACACACACACACTCTAGTGGCAAGATATGTATATAGCACCTGCAAAGACAGATGTTCTTTGAAATAATGTATACAAATCCCCCCCATTGGTCTGGTTGTTTTCACATAATTCAGTTCTCGAGGTTGATGTGTTGGAAGCATGAAAAATGGGTTAGTGTAAGGATCTGAGAGACTTTGACAAGGGCAAAATTGCAATGGCTAGACTGGCATACTGGCCGATTCAGTGGCCGGTTCTGAGTCCACTCTTAACCAACCAAATAACTGAAATCAAAATTGTTCACTTCAGTGGCATCACCCTGACAGCATCAGGTTCAAATCCTTGTCTTAATGCATAAGGACAGTGAAGAAGCACATACTGTAACTTGAGCTGTGTCACTCCAGAATAGACAATAGAATAGACAAAGCTGATAGGATCAAGGGTTAGACACTGTGGCCATGGTAAACTCTAACACCAAATTCTGTGTACCCTATCAAATGTACCTCAATTCAAGGACTGCATCAAAAACTGAGACTCCAAAGATCCTAGAAGCTCTAGAGAAGAGAACATTGACATTAAACAAGAAAAATTTGATTGATTACACTTGTGGTATAATTGTGTAAGTTAGATTTTTTGATTTGATGTTTCTCACAGGCAACTCTTTCACCAACGGCCCTCCTGCCTTCCCCGTTGAGTCCAGGAGCTGGGAAACCACAGCTGCCATTTTTTCCACCTCAGTCACCCTGTAGCCCGGTCAGCCCCTCCTCAGCACCCAAACTGAGCCAGTTAGAGAGCCCAGCTAGCTTCGAGGCCCCTGCAGAAAGTCTCACCCTTCCAAACATCAACAAGGTTAAAAACTACATCTTGGTGTTTAATTAAAAACAATTTTAGAGATTTTATATTTGGAGCTTTTAAAATGTATCTGTTGCTCTGGATATGCACACAGGGTCGTGCTCGTCATTCTATCAAACGCCGTCCTCCATCTCGCCGACTCAGGAAGTCCAGCGGGGACGAAGGTGGGACTGAAGAGGAAAATGCCACCACGCCTGTCTCTGGTCCGACAACTCCAGACGGAAAGGAGAACGACGTGTTCGAAAAAAAAGAGGAGACTGACGGTGCCGACTCTGCATCTGCTACATCTCAGCAACAGCAAGATCAAGTGCAACATGAAGCTTTAGCAGATTCAGAGCAGCAGCCCGTAGCTTCAGCAGGAGGAGAAGAGAGCAGGGAGTGTGTCGTGTTGGCTGAGAAAGAGGAGACAGTAGAAGAGGAGAAGAAGACTGAGCAGCCTGAGTTAGAGAGCAGTAAAGAAGAGGCCACAAAACAAGAACCTGATGAGGAGACAGCCGTAGAGGCACAGAGCGAACCAGTAACAGCAACAGAGGAGGAGAAAACAGAGGAAGTGAAAAAGGAAGAAGAAGACAACAGTGAGTCTGTGTTTGTTATAAGAATTCCTGCTTCTTTATTTCTGGATATCTATCTAAATAGTCTGTCTCTTATATTACAGGAATGTAAAAGCAATGAAAATATGAATTCTACTCAAGGGACAGTTCACTAAATCCTAGCCATGTGGGAGAACAACAAGGCTGAAGCAGAGGCCCGGTAATAATGTGAATCAAATGCCCTCAATCAAACCTCCTAACAAAACTTTAGCACCAGTTAAAGTTTTTTAGTATTTTTTTTTTCTTTGTGTACATTAGTGCAAGTTAATCAGAAAGAAAACCATTTTTTTTCTTGTACAGTTTTGCTAAAATCTTTTTTTTTGTGATGGAGGATTTTTTTCAGATTCAGTATTTTGTATATATATGGCACTAAAGTTTAACGTTGTAGTAAAAAGATGGATGGATGTTGACAAGAACATGTTTTTTTTAATTTAAAATGCAAAACACTGGGATTTAGAGCAAGTGTATAATGTGTTGCCAGATACACAGTCAAGTATTATGTTTATAATAAAGGTTTAAATCAAAGATAAAGAAAGAAAGCATTTTTATTTTTTATTTTAATGACACCCTAGAGTGAAAAATCTTGAAAAAGTGTTGTCCTCATGTCCCAAAAATGTGTGTAGGATTTTGTGTATCTAAAGATTTCACAATATCTCTGTCACCGAAAATATACCTTTCCACATTGAGTTCTGCGTTAAATGAATCAAAATCAGTTACCATACAGCTATTTAATAATAGTACACTGAAAATATGTTCATTTATTTAAAAAAAAAAAAAGAATTGGAATAATTTTTTTAAAGTATGTGAATAAATAAAAGTCATATTGATTGTTGTGTACTTCTTTACTTCTTCCTGTAGTAGGTAACATTAGGAAAGTGGTATCATGCCATCTTGATTATAACACTACTGAGAATCTGAGGCTATGATGAGCACAGGGTCATTGAAACCGGGCAAAATCAACTGGTATTTTTCTAAACTGTCCAGTTTGGGTGAGTCTGTGCCCATGATAGCCTCAGATTCCTGTTCTTGGCTGTCAGGAGTGGAATCTGATGTGGTTGTTGTTTTGTTGTGCATGCTGAGATGCTTTCTGTTCACCAGGGATGTATAGACTGATTATTTCAGATACTATACACTTCTTATCAGCTCAAATCTGTTGTGCTTGAAATTCCCAGGAGATCAGCAGTTTCTCAAATAATCAAACCAGCCCTTCTGGTACCAATAACCCTGCCACGGTTAAAGTCACAGACATCACACTTTTCCCTCATTCTGATGTTTGATGTGAACATTAACTGAAGCTTTTGACCTGCATGTACATTTATGATTTTTATGCATTTCACTCGACTGGCTAATTAGATAACTGCATTAATGTGTAGGTGTAAAGGTGTTCCTAAAATAGTGGACGGTGAGTATAAGTGCATAAGGGTACTTAATATAGCAATGTTTTATCTATTTCAAATTTTAAAGCTTCATTGCCAAGACAAACGTAGCTGATTCTGAGCATGGAGGTGAGGTCAGGATATCTTACATAAGCATTCTCTTTTTCTGTGCCAGTTCCTCCTCGTAAAAATACACTCTGTTCGAAGCCGCCATTATCCTATTACAGGTTATTTCAAGTGATCACCCCTTTAGTATGACACCAACATAAGAGGTTTAGAAACCCTGTCTTGAGCTCAGTGTGCGACTGGTCAGCAGTGCTAAAAGAGCCACGGGCTACAGGAGGCATGTTAAATGCCTAGCTGGAGACCCGGAGTGCGAACCTGAAGAAGGTGTGGCACGAAGAATTTCCTCAGACATGGGCAACAACCACGCCACCCTGGACGACATCCTGGCCGAGGACATGCACCACTGGTACAACAAGTTCATGAAGGAGTCTCCATCAGGCTTGATCACACTCTTTGAGCTGAAGTCCATCCTCGGGCTGCAGGGGATGCCTGAGGATGCTAACGGTTATGTGGACCAGGTCTTCCACACATTTGACATGGATGGGGTGAGGACAGAATATGAGAAACCTATAATGTACCATCACGTCAAATGTAGAGCTTGGTTGAGTTTTTGCTGTCTGTGACACTGGCCGTGTCACCTAAGCCACAGCCATTATTTACTTGGCGTCAGTTTAAACGGGGTTATATACAGGTTTCTTTTATGGAATAGTCTTTCCAGAATGTGCTGTCTGAAAAATGCTGACATGGCAGATTCTGACAGGAATAAAATATAATAATAATTTCATAACCTGTTTAAACCCAATTCAGTCCAAACAGGTCTAAAGCTGAAATTATTGCATGATACAGCGAAATATGATTTTGCTTATAAGATGCACACAATAATCTTAAAACTCTTCACTGACTCTACATGTATCAATGATCATACTAAAAATACTATATGTATAATCACCTTTGCAGTTGCTTTGTATCATCCTGAATGAGAATGTGTTAAACAATAAATCTGTTACAATTTTATCACAGGGCCTTGCCTTATTTAAATATGTATGCAGTTGCTTTTATACAAAATTGCACACAAGGTAATGTAATGTAATGTAATGCAACATACAAATGTTATGTTTAACTTGTTAAAGCACTTATTTGGATGTAAAAGAGACCACATTGAAAGTATACATGCTTTGAATAATCTGATTACTAATTAAAATCTGGGTGTGTTTATTTAATCTCTGATACCGGATTTAATCCAGTTTAAAGTTGGCCGTATCCTTTGCGTGATCGCTTGAATAGGTCTGATAATGATCACATTAATACAGTGCCTGTAGATGCTCTTAATACCTGCCTCAGAGAACTGAATCCAGCTGACATCATGTTTTTCTGTTCAGGATGGATACATAGACTTTGTGGAATACATCGCTGCAATCAGTCTGATGCTTAAAGGTGAAATCAACCAGAAATTAAAATGGTATTTTAAACTCTTCGACCAGGACGGCAATGGAAAAATAGACAAAGAGGAACTGGAGACAATATTCACGGTATGCTGGATAAAACAATCCCATGTTATATATATGCGTATTAAAGTTAAAGTTCTGGGGAAAAATAAAAACTAAATACATGAGATTGAGTAATTATGACACTGATATGATATTATGCATAATAACGACAACAACAGAAAGTTATATTTATGAGAACCAGCCGCATAAACCTTGATTTCAAAGATTCTTTGCTCTGGAGTTAAGATTGTAGGCAGTCTAATATCAGAGTGAAGAGATTAAAAGAACATCATGCATTTTCATTAGAGCCGCACTGTTGTGTACAGGATATGTATCCAATCCAGGACTTAATAACAAGTTAATTTTCTTTTTATTTAAATGACTAAGCCGATGTGTGCTAATTTTTTCATACCAGCAACAAATCTCCTAACATCCTCACAGAAGCCTAAACATCAGAGGGTTTTGATGCAGTGACTGATGCAAATTGAAAATGATTCCCAGTGCATCTTGAGTGTACAAATCTTTAGCAATAAAAAGTACAGTTGACCTAAGTCATCATTTTGCCTTTTCTAAATTATGTGGAAGCTCTGAGGGTTTCTCTGTTTACCATGAACCACAGAAAATCATTTTCCCTCTGACTCCAGACGGGATGTGAAATATGATTTTGTATATTCTTTTGTATTCCCACAATATCTGATCTTGGCATGTCATTTGTCCTATTCAATTTGATCTCAAACTCTCAAAATGTACTTACAAAGTCATTTTTATAGTTATGGGACAGCTTTGAGTTTGTCCAAACCTTTAAATCTGAAATATTTTGTACATATAAAGCACACGCTAACCTACAACTTCATTTCAATTTCACTGCTCAGTTGCTCACTGCTTTACACTGTATTTTTAATGAACCTTTATTGTTATTAATATTGTCATGGTCATGGTCAGTTCCCACCCTTCATTCAGCTCTTTCTTATCGTAAAACAGCTACCAATCAGAAAGCACGAAGGCTATCTTGCACTTCCTCAAGAGTACAGGAAGTCAGCCTGCTGCTTCCTTATCATGAGCTGCTTATGCAGCGTCACAGGGTGGTGTAACAATCCATTTATTTATGCATGCATGAGCTGACAGACATAATGAATCCTTCCCTGAGGGCATGGCATTACTCTCAGGTTTAATTCTCTTGGGCTCCCCACCATGGATGGCTGTAGCATCATCAGGATTTGAGCTCATGATGTTGTTCCAGTCAGGAGCCTTGTATTTTAACTGTTTTTTGGTTTGCTTTTTTTCTGGATTTCTGTTCACACTAGAGAGCATTTAATTGGACATACCTAAGAATGATACAGGATAAGTCAGCAAAAATATTTTTGCTGTCATATTGGAAACCTAACACAAAAGCTATAAAAGAGAGAGAGAGAGAGAGAGAGAGAGAGAGAGAGAAACAAGATGCAACTAAGAATCTATTTTTTCTCACAGGTAATTGTATAAAATATGTTAATGGATTGGATCATAAAAATGATTTTTTATGTAAATATGTTAGAGTTCAGAGCAGTCCAGCATTTAAGGCCAATACTGGTCTATACATGATACCAAAACAGCTTCCTATTTAGAAACCACTTAAACGTGACAGATGTGATTCTGTCAGCAGGGCCAAGAGGTGATAGTTTAAAGGACAGACGAACAGAGAGACGGAAAGTTCCAATAACCCACCTGCAAGTCTTCTCAACCAGATGATAACAAGCCATTTTATCTACTTTTTATTTTTCATTATTACAGGCCATACAGGACATCACACAAAACCGGAGCATTGTACCAGAAGAGATAGTAGCACTTATATTTGAAAAAATTGATGTCAGTGGAGAAGGTAAACATCACTACACTTTTTTTTTTTTACATTAAATTGCTTGCAATTAATTAAAGCTTTTATTAACTAAGTTTATAGACTGCATTACATTTAATTTATCTTAATTAATCAATAAACTCTTGAAGATGATTTTGGCAAGGCACTTTTCGTGCTTGATTCTGATTGGTCAGGAGGTGATTCTTTATTTTTTTTTCTATAACAGCACCTGACAGTTTGACAAAGTATCTCAAAATTATATTTGATTCTATATTTTTTTTAAAAAATCATTATTTAACGAAACAAAAGTATAATACTAAAGTTTTCTTTACCTTGAGTCTGCAGAGTCAGAATTACAGCTGCAGATTTAGGGTTTTTGGCAAAGGAATATCTCGCAGAAAGCAGGCCTTTCCCAATTTGCTTGGCAGATTGCTGTGGTTAATGAATTAAATGTGACAACAGTAACTCCTCTTCGTCCTGGGCCACATTATATCACCCTGTTGTTCTTATCTTCCTATAACAAGAACGCCTGCTAGTGTTGTTTCTATTTTTTTCATATGATCAGTCGTTAATGTTCTGCTTTTGGTTCCTTTCTTTGGATTTTTTTTTTTTTTTTTGGTTTTGGGTCAGTCATGCCTTCTTCTGACAGACTGTATATTGAACAGTATTCAGTTTGTTTTTGTCAGCTGGACTAAATGCTCCTTTTTGCACCATTTGTTTTTCCACTAAAGGTGAATTAACACTTGAGGAATTCATTGAAGGAGCCAGAGGGCACCCAGATATAATGGAGATGCTAAAGAAAATAATGGACCTGACACCAGTGCTAGAGATTATCGTTGAAGGACGACAGAAACCAGGCAACGGCGAACAAGGCTAGACGGGAACTTAAGATCAATTTCATTCTGGAGAGGTTCACTGACACTTTAAAAACCTCATTGACAGCACAAGGCACTACAGCACAGCAATGGTACTGGAACACCAGCATAATGATGATAATGCTCAGCAAACTTCATTGTATTGAACAATAACTCTAAGAACAGTAAAAGCTAAATCACGCGTAAAAACAAAATGATAAAACCCAGAAGATTCAACCACTAACATCAGCTAAAATAGTTTCTTCCTTTCTTCTTTCATGCATCTTGAGATTTCTGATGAGCCAAAGTGTAACTTTAAGCCAGCCAGCTACTGTAACTAGCTAGACCAGAAGCTAGCTGTCCAAAACATGCAGACTTCATATACTATTCTTCAGAAGAAAAAAAAATGTTTATGCAGCTCAGATGCATAAACTGGAGGAGCTTCCTCGGGTATTTGACTGAAGAGAAGCAATGGAAAGGTAGACTGATCTTTTAATGCTTTAAGGGGCTCAAAACACTGAGAGTGACATGACAGAACTTGGCAAAGCAGTGACTGGCAACATGTTGCTTTATAAGGAAAGGCTTAGCTGTGAAAAGTCTGTGGAGACAGCAAGTGCACTAATTCAAACTTACGTTTATATTAAGAATTTATACTTTTTCATAGAGAGAATAGAAAATCCATTGGTTTTGTTACAGTACAGTCAATTATATCTTAGTATATATCTCTATATGTTAGTACAAAAATGATGGACATGGATCATACAGAAAAGCAGTTAGGGGAAGAGGTCTAGTGGAGGGCAGTGTGACATAGGATACACAGAAAGTATTGCTTTTTGTGTGTTAGATGAAGACAAAGTGCTACTCTGAAAAGCAAAATCACTATTTTGCATCAGAAATGAATGTAACTCCCCATGTGCTGCTATTGTGCCACACTGAAATGCAATCTGAAATGCAACCACTGTCCAATCACAGATATCTGGGGCATGTGTCAGGACCTCAGTGTAATTTTCCAGGAGTTCATATAAATAAATGCTACCTAGTTTCTTATATATTGCATCATTCCTATTACCATGAATTCGTAATCATCGATCCTTTCCGAATTATTACTAAACATGATAAAAGTGTTATTATGATTATGACCTAGAGCTCACAGTATGATCTAGTAGTTCTGTGTTGCATCCCACAGTCTTCAATTAAAGCAAAAAAATATCCATGGGAAAGGACGGCAAAATACAGCCATTCCTCTTAGTTTTGCTATAATCTAACCCATCTCGATTTGCCATTTTATTTCATTAAACTATGTAAAAAAAATTTCTATTAATGTAATGTTGGATCATGAAAAACGGGCTTCCCTTCAACTGTAATCTTTGAGAGACACATTATAATACACATACACATTTCATCTCATGCTTTAAAACACAGAAGGAAATACTTTTGTATCCACTTTCAAGAAAAAGTTGCGTCTTTGCCTTATTAGGAATAAAATATGGAAAGATATGAGTGTTGTATTTTATGCTCCTGGACTACAATATTACTGTATTACATTAAAGCCAAGAAAAAAATTGATGGAAACGTGAAAGTATTAGTTCTTTAATTAAAATATCACATTCAGTAGAAAATGATTGCGTACCAAAATAAAAGTACTTATACAAAGTGATAGACACCCCATCAAAAAAAAAAAAAAAGTAGTTTTATGGGTCCAAAGTAACATTTCATTGTAAACGAAAGGTAATTTGAGTGTAGTGTTTCTACTTTGTTCCTGCATTACTGGGTTTTCACTTTGCTGCAGGGAGAAGTGAACACTGATAGGTAGAGTCTGATGAAGCAGTAGACCACACCCAGGGCACAGTAGACAGAGGTGAGGAGCAGAGGGATGAAGGGAAGCGTCTGCTGCCAGCTAGTCAGTGGGTAAACAATCTCACAGATGAGCTCCAGAGGAACCAGGCCCAGGAGATACACAGCTTCCATGGAGTTCACCAACCAGCCAGCTTTACTGCAAGAAAAATGAAAAATAACAGGTCTAATGAGTCAGAGGTACTGCGCCTTTAACATGATTAACACAAAGGAAAAATTTTATATAATTACATACATATAATCTTCCTACTCCTCCAATACTTTTGGAGGAGATGGTTAGAGCACATAGTCATTTAAACAAAAAAATATCAGCACTTTTGGAAATTTTGATTATTCCTCAGAGACATGTATATTTTTGTGCCAACTTAATTGTAACATATGCATATTTGTAGCGTGTGCTACAGTAAGCCTAATCCCACAGTTACTGATCAGAATTTAAGCCGAATGTATTGTCTTAAAAAATATCTTGAACTGACCTGAAAAGCTTCTGGAATGCGGTAAAACTGAAGACCGTAAACATCAGCATAAATAGTATTTTGATAGGCAGCTCTGCATGGGAAAAAAAGAGGATATGTTCATAAAAATAACTAGACTTCGGTAATGTTGAAGCTGACAGCATGATGCAGAAATGTGTCCATACCTGGAGTCGTAAAGATTAGCGGAAAGAGGGAGAAATGGCCTGTAGTGCTGAGGATCAGAAAGGTTCGAGCATCTTCCTTACTCTCTACCGCTAACAAGCTGGAGAGAAACAGACCAAAAAAATGTACGAGCAACGAAATAAAGTTCAGTTTCTGTTCTAAAATTGTAAAGTAGAATATTACCTTAGAGGAAGTATTGCCATTAAAATGGCTTTCTCATGGACATGCCAACCAAACATGAAAGATCCCAGGGCACAAATGATCATGCAGCGCAGGAATCCACGGGCTCCGGTAGGTCTTTGCCATGTAATGAACACGACAGGCTATACGCAGGGAAAAAAGGGGGGGAAATATTGCAGGCAAAACTTTCTAGAATCTTCTGATTAGCATGATGCAGGGGGTGTGGACAAGAATTTGAAAGGATTTGATTTCTAGGGTTAAACTACTCTTTTAACAAGTACAACACGGCTCATTCAATTCATTTAAGATCAATAGGAATTCTGGTTTCTGTGTATAATTAATATAGCAATTCAAAGATGAACTGATGATTCTTAAAATTCTTAAAAACATAAATGTGCAGGTATTTTTAATTACATTTATTTCTGTTGTATAAAGAAAGCTAATATAACTTAGTATGTAATCAAAATATATTGAAAACATTTTTAATATTTAAATGATAACTATTCCTCAAGAATGCACACTTTTACTTCTTCTTTTTCCAAGTTTCACATTAGTGGAAAACATTAAGCGGAAGGCTTAATGAGGTTTTGTTATCCAAAAGCTAAGACAGTGTTGTAGTACCTTATCAAGTTATTTTAAATCACACCACCACCACCACTGTTATTTAATGAAAGTGCACAGCCAAAACACTCACCAGGATTGACAGTAAAGTACAAACAAGCGTCACTAGAGGAGACACGGGTGGAAGAACGGAGTGTTGAAATTCCTGAACCAAACCTCCAGTCATCGAGGCTTTGGGTAGTTTGTTCTGGTCAAGCAGTTTGAATTTGACACCTAAAATAAGCAATATGTGTTAGGCTGAGTTTTACTGTTAAATCATTGTCGAATTCTCAAATATGAGCAGATCCGTTTTCTTGAACTTTTTCATCTCACCATGTTGCTCACCTGCCATTTCCCACCCTCCAACCAGCTCTCTCCATCATACAACAGCTTTAAACTGGAGAAGGTGAGGGTTTACAAGACCTTCCTCTGAGATACTAAACCACATGTTTTCCAGCTGCTGCTCATGCTCTGCCACAAGGCAGCGTAACACGTACAGACTCGGATGATAACAGTGATAACTGCCTCCTTCCACACAGATGAGCTCACAGACACCTCGGATTAGCTAGGGTTACTATTATTCCTCTCCTTTCCTAATATTGCCTCTGGGAGTTTTGCTTTGCCACCGTCACCTCTGGCTTACTGAGGGATACATTTCAATTTTATCATTTATATCCTGAATTTATATATTTCTGTAAAGCTGCAAAGCTTTGTGACAGTGTCTAATGTGCTATACAAATAAAACTGAATTCAATTCAATTTAACTGATTGATAGGGGGGAGAGAGAGAGTATGTACTTCCCATCCAGATAGCATGGCTAATTTAGTCTCTTGGCACTTCTGGGTTTTGAACTCACATCTACAGATGACAGGGTTAATGAAAGGATTAATTTAATAAATAAAAAATGACTCACTCACAAATTTCTGAGGTATAAAAGGAATAAAGCACTGTATTGACAGGATGTGTTATAGGAAAATCGTCCAGGTTTGGTGTGGTTACAGTCATTGTGCTTTGGTTCAGGATGCATTACTCCACCATTACACCATTGTTGACTATCTTCCTATAACAGCACATTCCCAAGTTTTATTCCTAACAAGCAGAATGTTATACATACAGTACATATAGTTTTCTTACCAAGGACAGATAGAGCTTTGTCTGCAATGTTGTACAGTGCCCAGATATTAGGAGCCCAGTAGGCATGACATAACCCACGCTTGAAAGGGAAGAGTCTGGAAAGGACTTGTGGCATTTGACCCTTTAGAAATAGGAGAGAAAAAAAATCAATAATATTGTTTCGACAATCAGACAGAGAGCTTTTTATCAAAGAGAGAATCAAACAAGATACATACCAGTATGATAAAGGGTCCAAAAGACACAGCAAAAGTGGACAGAACAATAAACCCAAGAGCTACTAGGCGGAAAAGGCTGAAACTCCTCCACCTCACTGAGCCATCTAAAGAGAATACAAGAGTCGTGTTAGGAGGATTTTATTATTCTTTAGATTGCATGTAGTTTTGTTCCATGAAAAAGTGGACTTCATGCAAAAACTGGAAATTTCATGGTATTTATTTAAATGTTTTATAACACAATTTCTTGTAATTATTTATTCACATACAACAATTAATGAGATTGCTAAAAGGTTATGGATTCTGTTTAACATATGTAAAATAATGTTTAATTGATAAATGTTTGGGGTTTTGGAACATGTTTCATGAATGTTCCACATGAAACATTATTATTATAGTATGATGTCATTTTAATAAATAAAAATGGTATATGTTGGTAAATTGCTGTGGTTTAAAAGGGATAAAACACTGCAGGGTGTTCTGCTATTTTATTTAAATGCTGGACTGATAATTGCAGGTCTAATCGAACCTCCATGCATCCATTTTCTGTGCCACATATTCTACACATGGTCACTGGGAACCTGGAGCCTATTCCTGGTGGACACCTTGGACGTGATGCCAATCCATCACAGGGCCCAATCACACACACACACTCTCACACACTATGTTTTTGGACTGGGGAAGGAGACCAGAGAACCCAGAGGAAACCTCTGAAGCATCGAGAGAACATACAAATTCTGTTTGTCCAAACTAACATGTGAAAGTCTGAGAAGAAATATCTAATTCTTATTACTCAAACCACACTTCATAATGTACTCCATAAATGTAACAGGGCACCCAGATGTTTTTAAAAATCCATACCTGCATTATTCTCTGTGAAGCAGAAACACCTGAGCAGGAAGATTCCATAGGCAGGAGCGATGTACAGGTATATGTGCTTCATGTTTAGCAGGATGGCAAATAGTAGGGCTCCCTCGAAGTGTCTGTTCTGTTTAAACACAAGCAGAGAGAGAGAGAGAGAGAGAGAAAGAGAGAGACAGAGAAGACAAACATTTGAGAGTATTTTTAAATACATTTGCTATTTTTAAGTATTTCATATAATGATTTTGATATTGAACAGCCTTGTTTTTTTTTGCTTGCAGTCATCCTAAACTGTTAGTTGTTTTAAATAAAAGCATGTGATATGAATATAATTATGAATATGTAGATATAAAAAAAAATAATGACGAAAAAATTGAAGAGAGAGAAAAGAATCATTCACACCTGAAGATGTCGTGCAACTGACAGCAGAAGAATTCCAAAGAGGAAGCCATTGTACTGGAAATGAATGTCTACATGATGTTAGTTAAGGATTTAACACACCGACTTGAGCAGAGAAACACTATTGGGTTATTTCATATTTATGAGTAAGTCAGTGTGTCAGTTTAATAAGGATACGATCAACGATGAGAAGTCCACAGTTCCACAGCAGCAACGTGGCCAGGATGAAAGACGGCTTTGTCATCAGGTCCTTTCGTTTGTCTTCCCATGAACATTTACAACATCTAAAAACAGCACAAAATATAAACAACTGAACAGTATACACCAGTTCAGAATAATGCCAAAGGTATTTAGTTTACTGGGTCAATGTGGTGCGAGTAAGACATGATTGTACTCAACACAAACGTACTCTCTAACTGCATAAATGAAGACTACATCACTGATAATGACAGAAAGTCTCTGGAACAGCACAGTGGCAGGACTGGCATAATTCAGATTCTCAACAACCAGCATCTTCGCATCGAAGTATTTGGCGATGTGTGACAGTCCAAATTCAAACCATGCAAACAGGGGAGGATAATCCAGTGTCCACTCAGATGTGGCCTGAAAACATTAAGGCAACAAAATGAAAAACTTTCAACCTCTTAGTTGATTGTGCCGACGTAAAAAGGTTGACAGTAATTACTTAAGGATAATTCAAAGGCATCAACAATATGAGAATATCTGTAATTATTTATTGTGACCTCATAATACCACTTTGACACAGGCAGAGAGTGAGTGATAGCCAGCCAGTTCCGGTGGACTTCGAAATCTGTAGAGTGACTGGAAAAGAAGCCGTTTACGCAAATTACAAATAGCTATAGATAGAAATAAAAATCCTAAAATGTCACAAGAAAGCTATTATATCTATGAATCAGTTAAATACGTTGTTGGGTAAGTGGAGGACAAGGTTTACATTTCCTGAGCAGTTACCAGCTGCTAAAACAGTGGGTGTGGTGGTCAAACTGGTTTTGATAGCTGGTAAGTTTAGATAAAGCTGGATTTTTTAATCACAGAAATAAAACGATTAGTACTGAAATAGTTGTACAAGATGTAACTAGTTACTCTTCACAGTGATTATCAGTGGAGTTTTGGCAATACTTCATTCAAATTTCATTTACATCATTAAAATGAAGCTAATATCCTAATGTCATATTGACATTTCCTTCAGCCCTAGAGAGTGATTAAGTCTAGGTGTTATTATAACAACTGGCTGGTTGTTAGAACAAGACCCTTTTTAAAAATATATCTTCGTACAAATAGAGCAACAAGAAACCCTTTTTTTTGGTTTTGTTAAATCACTGATCAGCGATCAGACCCTGAGACATGTCGAAACTCAGTGTTGCAGGTTAAACTGTTCACTCACTATGCATTGATCAGCAGACATTTCAGAAAAGAAACTCCAAGAGCCAAGGCGACAAACCAGCTCCATCCCTGGCTTGTGGACGCCGCCATGACAGCTCACTGAATCAATAAAGTTTACTTTATTTAAAAATACACCTCACGCTAAAACGCTTGTTTCCGGAAGTATGACGAAAGTCATAAGAAATAATGGCTCCATCCCAAATGCCTTCCAACTGAATACGAAGTGCACTGAACAGGGTGCAGAAGGGTGTCGGATTCGAAACATTCAACTCCAAATCCGATTCAAGATTCTAAAGCAAATCAGGTGGTCGTGTCACTCACTACTCGAGCCAAACATGCAAACATGCGCGAAACAACGCGTTATAACATTATATGATTAGTAGTGTTATAACAGTATTATAAATACATGCCGTATAAATAAACTGCCATAAATCGTTTCAGACGAGTAGTAGATGCATTTCCGCGCATGCGCAGTACAAATCGTGTTTCCGATACGGCTTCGAGTAGTGACAAGTCAAAGCTTTGGAATCGACTCCTTATTACCCAATGCAAAGGATCGGAGAGTCGATTCTTCTGACTGGAATCGATTCTTGGCCCTAACGAAACGTTGCTCTTAGAGTATGTAGGAAGTTTAGAGTGATTTAGGATGGAACCGATATAAAGTGGTGTTATAAAGATTAGGCTGATGTGTTTCAACTTTGGCTTCTAGTATCTTTTAGAAAGAGTGACAGATTGTTAGATATTTGCGTTTTAACCCATTATTTTTGGTCTATTCATTTCCTTGCGTTAGGTCATTCAGCACTACCTCAAATGTAATGTCAGTGCCATGTTGACGAGCATACAAGTGTAATTATAGTTACTGTTTTAAAACCCTAAATAATCGGATAAATAGTTTAGAATCATGTATTTGGGATCGCTTCTGCGCAGATACTGTGCTGTTCAGATCAGACAGCAAGTCGGATCTCTACAGAGAGTCATGCCGACATCCTGTCTCTCTGCTAGAGGTACTGTAAATGGTTTTCAACCCATTTTTTCTTTTTTATGTTACGTTATTTATTTATTTGTTTGTTTGTTTGTTTGTTTGTTTATTGCATAACTGATATTATATTA
Organism: Hemibagrus wyckioides; assembly: GCF_019097595.1. Taxonomy (NCBI): domain Eukaryota; kingdom Metazoa; phylum Chordata; class Actinopteri; order Siluriformes; family Bagridae; genus Hemibagrus; species Hemibagrus wyckioides. The sequence goes on from NC_080727.1 coordinate 14,042,416, forward strand.
CAGTTTGTAATATGTACAGTTGTTTGAGCTGGTTGTATATTTGTATTCAGGGTTCCACGTGACTGACAGTAGAAGGACGTATGATGTCCGGAAAGTGGAGCTGACTCCACTGGAACAAAGAAAACTGACCTTCGACAGTCATGCTCTTGTCAAAGAGCTGGAATTAAACGGTACACTGGTGCTAAAAAGTTTGTGAACCCTGTAAATGGTTAGATACATGAATTTGACCCAAAATACACTATATTGCCAAATGTTTTGGGACACCCCTCCAAATCATTGAATTCAGGACTTGGGCTTGACCCTTTAGTTTCAGTGAAAGGAACTCTTAATGCTTCAGCATACCAAGACATTTTGGACAATTCCATGCTCCTAACTTTGCGGGAACTTTTTGGGGATGACCCCTTCCTGTTCCAACATGACTGCACACCAGTGCACAAAGCAAGGTCCATAAAGACATGGATGAGTGAGTTTGGTGTGGAGGAACTTGACTGACCTGCACAGAGTCCTGACCTCAACCTGATAGAACACCTTTGGGATGAATTAGAGCGGAGACCAAAACTGGGACGTCTGCCTTTACATGCACATGAATGTAATATGAACTTGGCCCACGCTTTGCAGCTGTAACAGCTTTAAATCTTCTGGGAAAGCTTTCCACAATGTTTAGAAGTGTGTTTATGGGATTGTTTGATCATTCCACTAGAACCTCATTTGTGAGGTCAGGCACTGATGTTGGACGAGAAGGCCTGGCTCGCTGTCTTTGCACTAATTCATCCCAAAGGTGTTCTGTCAGGTTGAGGTCAGGACCTCTTTTAAGGAAGATAAAAATACAAAATGTCAAAACTTTTTCTTTCATTTCATTTGCTGAACAAAATCATTCATTCATCTTCAGTGACACTTATCCTGGTCAGAGTTGCATTAAACCTGGAGCCCATCCTGGGACCCTGGGACATCAGGGTTACTCCCACCTAGGGGTGATTTAAAGTTATTTGCATGAGGTGGGTGGAAACCGGAGAACCCAGAAGATCCCTCACATGGACATGAGAAGAACATGCAAAACTCCACACGGATAATAACCTGAGCTCAGGATCAAACTGAAGACCCTGGAGTTATGAGACAAGCAGTGCTGCTCGTTGCACCATTGTGCTACAGTGGAAAAAAGAATAATTTAATAGTAAAATATCTGTTGAAGGGGGTGGGGTGGTATGGTGGCTCAGTGGGTAGCATGTTTTCCCTGCATCGCCAGGGTTGGGGGCTCGATTCTGCCTCTGTAATATGTGTGTGGAGTTTGCATGTTCTTCCTTTGCGTGTGGAGACCCTCTCCAGGGTCTCCTTTGCCTGGTACCCCAAGTCCTCTGGATAGATTCCAGGTTCCATGTGACCCGGATGGAAAAAGTAAGAAGCTATGTATTTTTCTGTCTGGGGTGACCCTTATGGGCAGTAATAATTGCAGGCAAATATCCAGGGCATTCATAGGTAATGTGGAGCGTTTTTAGTAATGAGTTTTGGTTCTATTTTACCCCTGTCTTATAGGAAAACCGTCTGTTGTAGGGTTTTGTATTAAACATTTCCAGCATTTGGCATACACCCTTATCCAGAGCAACTTAGATTTATCTTATTTATACAGCAGAGCAGTACAGGGTTAAGGCCTTTGCTTAAGGGCCCAGCATTGGCAGCTTGGTGGTGCTGGGATTTAAACTCACAGGCTTCCAGCACCTTAACCACTGAGCTACCACTTCCCACAAACCTTTGATGATTCCTCCATAGAGACAAACCTTAGAACCCTTAATAAGTGTACCATGGGCATGGACAAATGTTTTTGTACTGTTTTTTCCTGCCTGAAATTAGATTAAACTCCGGACTTTCTACAGTCTGTCTGGCATCTGTTTTATTGGGTATCTTGGTATGATGAACTCAAGCTTCTGTTGAAGCAATAATATTAAAGTCGAATCGTTTGGACTTTTATTGAGAACCCCTCTAGCATGTGCTGATACAATGTTGAATGGTCTTTTTTATGATTTTTGTTGAATTTATACAAAAATAAGGAGAGTTTTGAGGATCCTGTATGTCATATTTATGTTGTTTAACACTACTAGCTCCATTTTGTGCAGGGTTCGAAAAGAAGCAGGCAGAGTTGATCGTCAGTGCACTGGTCACTCTCACAACAGCCAACATGGACATTGTGTACAGGGACATGGTAACAGGAGCGCATCAGGTAAAGAATCCAACAAGAAAACGATGTAAACGTACACAAATTACAGTGTGGATTTACTTCACTGGTGCTTCTGTTGCAGGAAATTGTTCTCCAGCAAATTATGGCTCATCTGGATTCCATTAGGAAGGACATGGTTATTCTGGAGAAAAGTGAATTTGCCAACTTGAGATCGGAAAATGCTGTAGGTTTCTTGTAAACAAAATCATTATGTACACAGTGACATATACAGCTTTATATGATATATACAGCTTTATATGAACTTGAATGAAGCGGTTGTCGAGTTTTAGACGCTGATGCTGCAGCGTATTTTCAAAAGAATTATATAGAAGAACAAACAGACAAAATATTGTCGTGTGTGAAAAGTTCTCCCTTTGCGTTGGGCTTTTTTTCCCCTAAACTGTTAGCTATAGACTTGCCTTAGTTTTTAGCCTTGTCTAAAATTTGTCTTGAAATGATGCCTTGGATAATGAGTTGTGTTTTTGATTCATGGAAAGGTTTTTGTTTTGTTTTATTATTTCAACTTTTAAACCTTTCTGTTTAGAAAATGCAGACTGAACTTGAACAGATCAAGAACAGGTTGCTTGTGAGTAAAGGCTTTTCTTCCAGAATGAATAGTGGAGTTTTCAGCCAGATATTTTTCCCAACCATTATTAAAGTTACGTTGATGTTTAACATTGTGTCTTTCGATTGAAGGAGGAAAGTCAAAAAATCAGAGCAGACACAAAGTTGGATATTAATCTTGAGCGAAGTCGAGTAACTGACATGGTAAGTCAACATCTTGCTCATGTGTCCTGGTTTGTAAAAAGCATAATTAGAGACTATATTTATACATCAAATATGATTCCATTTCAAATGCCTCAGTTTACAGAGCAAGAGAAAAAACTGATGGAGGTCAGCTCTGAGTTTCATAAAAAGGTAGGCTTTTTTCTTCTCTGTTGGCACCTAGAGCCATCCTATTAAAATGGAAGGATCCCCACCAATCCACACATATTCACTTGGATTAGAGAAATGACGTCTTGTCTCTACCTTGAAAAGATTAGGTACTCATTAAGAGTACTTTAAGATGTGGCGCCCTTTCATTGATTGTTAACCACTTTAGATAATTATTATTGAACCATCTCTCCCTTATTTTTATTTTTATTTTATTTATTTTTTAACATCTGTAATTCTTATCGGATTTAATGGACAGCATGAGCACTGCTCTAGGGTTTTGTTGATAAGGGCTGGGTTTTTTTTTTTTTTTTTTAAATGTTTTCTATATGTATATTGAAAATTCCATAAAAATATTTTTTAAAAACAGCTGTTCATAAAATGTAAGAAATCAGATATATTTCGGTTCAAATCTGTCTTTTTTCTAATGTTTAGAACGCTGAAATCGAAACTAGTGCAATTGAAACCACCAAGAAAATAGACATCGAAGTGGCTTCACTGAAAACACTCCTAGAATCACTGAAGCTCCAGACGATCCGATATCTCGCAGGTACACTGAGATTAGACGCTTAAGTCATTTTGCCTTATGTACAATTGAAATCATAAGTTTACCTGCGCCTTGCAGAATCTGCAAAATGTTTATAATATAAAAAAAAAAATAATAGGAAGAAGGATGATAAAAAAGATTGCATGTAAGTTTATTTAGTTCTGCCCTGAATAAGCTGTTTTCACATAACAGATATTTCCTTATAGTCCACAAGACACAATAATAACTGCAACACAAATGAGCCAGTTGAAAAGTTTATATACACTTGATTCTTAATATTGTGTGGTGCTACCTGAATGATCAACGATTGCTTTTATATTTTGTAAGAGGTGCTCATGAGTTGGTTGGTTGTCCAGGAGGAGGATGATACTGTTGATGATGATGAGCAGTTAAAAGCACACCATTCTTAATCATCCTTCACTTTGTGGTCCTGCACATTCTTTGCTTTTCCAGCATCTTTTGTGTATTTTACCTGTATGACTTTCAGATCTTTTCAGGACGATTGATGGACTCGTAAACTACTATTACAAAAGCTGCAAAAATGCTTAAGAAGGCAACACGATTAAGACATTAAGAGCCAAGGGGGTGTGAGCGGGATGATCAGTGTAAATTATTATTTTGCTTAAATATCTTATTTCATTTAGTAATGCCCTTTAGAAGTTACATCACTTGCATATTTCAGCTTGATTTCAGCTATGGAGGAAGACTCCATCCATCTTTTGGGAGATGCTCCAGGAAGCATGGGGTGAAATCTCATCAGATTATCTTGAAAAATTGACAGCTAGAATGTCCAGGCTGTAATTGCTGCAAAAGGTGTCTTTTTTTTGATGGAGGTAATGTTTGAAGAAAACATTTCCATCAAAATCATTATTTCTAACTCTGACATGTCAGCATGTCCTGTTCTTTTGCTATATTTTCTATTAAGACTAATTTTGTGTGTTTCCTTGGAAAACTATACAATTTTTGAGTGGTAGTGTATATGAGTTATGTTTATCAGTAGACAGAATACTTGAATAAATTATTAATATTTTGCAGATTCTACAAGCCATATGGAAACAAGTGACCTCAACTGTATTACTGAATTTATCAATCCACAAAATATAAATATCTTTCTTGATCTTTTTCCACAGTGTGCATCTTCTCCTGTTTGGCAGTTGCCCTCGGGGTCTATCGTTCATGGAATTGAAATAAGTTGTCTTTTATATTCTATTCGGTCATGTACATTTTTTTTTTTAATGAACATATCCTCTTTATATTATAAATGAGTGTTGATGCACCTTCAACACCAGTCATTCCCCACTAAAATATCTGAGCAGCGTTTTTGATTCAACTTGTTCAGAGTTATTTTGTGCTTTTAACCACTGAATCCTCCTGGTCTGGAAACCTCTCTGAGGCCAGCCTATTAAATAATAATAAAACACACATTTTGATTTTGTTTGGTCATTTAACATGGACTGGAGTTTAACAGGGAATTCTTTATTGAATATCTAAACGGTAAAATATAGGTAATGAATATGTGTGCAACAATTAGGATTGATCCATACATTTAATTGCTTGGAATTAAATGAGGCAACAATCAAAGTGATTAGAAATGGAACAGGGGATAAAGTACAAGTGTATAAAAGTAATTCTTAATTTTACATTTGCGTACATAATTTAAAAAGCTAGCAAAGTGTCACTCTAATCATTAAAAACAGATCTCGTCTCAGTTATGATTCCTAAATTAACTATATTAAATAAGTTTATTCTGGGAAAACTTGACCCCTTAATAACAAATCAGAAGCTACTAAATCCTACTGGAACATACAGTGAGGGAAAAAATTATTTGATCCCCTGCTGATTTTGTATGTTTGCCCACTGACAAAGAAATGATCAGTCTGTAATTTTAATGGTAGGTGTATTTGAACATAACAAAAAAATCCAGAAAAACGCATTTCAGAAAAGTTCTACATTGATTTGCATTTTAATGAGTGAAATAAGTATTTGATCCCCTATCAAACAGAAAGATTTCTGGCTCCCAGGTGTCTTTTATACAGGTAAGGAGCTGAGATTACAGTAGGAGCACTCTCGGGGAGTGCCCTTAATCTCAGCTCATTACCTGTATGAAAGACACCCTGTCTACAGAAGGAAGCAATCAATCAGATTCCAAACTCTCCATCATGGCCAAGACCAAAGAGCTGTCCATGGATGTCAGGGACAAGACTGTAGACCTACACAAGGCTGGAATGAGCTACAAGACCATCGCCAAGCAGCTTGGTGAGAAGGTGACTACAGTTGGTGCGATTATTCCCAAATGGAAGAAACACAAAAGTACTGTCAATCTTGGTCTGGGGCTCCATGCAAGATCTCACCTCATGGAGTTTCAATGATCATGAGAACGGTGAGGAATCAGCCCAGAATTACACTGGAGGATTTTGTCAATGATCTCAAGGCAGCTGGGACCACAGTCACCAAGAAAACAATTGGTAACGCACTACTGAAATCCAGTAGCGCCCACAAGGTCCCCCTGCTAAAGAAAGCACATGTACAGGCTCATCTGAAGTTTGCCAGTGAACATCTAAATGATTCAGAGGAGAACTGGGTGAAAATGTTGTGGTCAAATGAGACCAAAATCCAGCTCTTTGGCATCAACTCAACTCGCCGTGTTTGGAGGAGGAGGAATGCTGCCTATGACTCCAAGAAAACCATCCCCACTGCCAAACATGGAGGTGGAAACTATGCTTTGGGGGTGTTTTTCTGCTAAGGGGACAGGACAACCGCACCGCATCAAAGGGACGATGGACAGGCCCCTGTACCATCAAATCTTGAGTGAGAACCTCCTTCCCTCGGCCAGGGCATTGAAAATGGGTCGTGGATGGATATTCCAGCCTGACAATGACCCAAAACACACGGCCAAGGCAACAAAGGAGTGGTTCAAAAAGAAGCATATTAAGGTCCTGTAGTGGCCTAGCCAGTCTCCAGACCTTAATCCCATAGAAAATCTGTGGAGGGAGCTGAAGGGTCAGCCACAAAACCTTAATGACTTGGAGAGGATCTGCAAAGAGGAGTGGGCCCAAATTCCTTGAGATGTGAGATGTGTGCAAACCTGGTGGCCAACTACAGGAAATGTCTGATGTCTGTGATTGCCAACAAGGGTTTGCCAACAAGTACTAAGTCATGTTTTGCAAAGGGGTCAAATACTTATTTCACTCAATAAAATGCAAATCAATGTATAACTTTTTTGAAATGTGTTTTTCTGGATTTTTTTGTTGTTATTCTGTCTCTCACTGTTCAGATAAACCTACCATTAAAATTACAGACTGATCATTTCCTTGTCAGTGGGCAAACTCAGCAGGGGATCAAATAATTTTTTCCCCCTCACTGTATTCACAGCCATAATTCTGACATGCTCTGAAAGATGTATTTGCCATGGAATAAATATCTTTTCTTGTATTTTACATTTTAGTAAATTATCGTTACAGCTTCAGACACCCCCCCCCTTCACCCCCTCAGTCCGCATCGATGTCAGATGGCTGAACTGATATCACCTTGGATGGAATTCTAAAAATAAATACACAGCTGTCATTGTTGCCACAACATGCACAGTGTCAAGTTTAAAGAAAAGACAGACCTCATGAGCCATGTATCATTAACACTAAAACTTTTATTTAGGATAAACATTTCAAAAAGCACACACGTAAACACTTTGCACACACAGACACTATTTTTTTAAATGATGATTCACTTTATTGAATATTCAGTATGTCAAGCAAACCTCTTCAAAAATTTCTGCAAAAAATGATTTTTCTTTTCTTTTTTTCCCCTATTAAACTAAACACAATTTTATTTACCAGAACCAAAAAAAAAAAACATTAGTAAACTCAACGGGCTTGACACGCATTTCATTACACATTTAGCTTAAAGATGGGGGAGAAAACTAGATCCATCTTTATCCTTAATAACTGAAAACTTCTGCCTTGTAGGAATTTCGAAAGACTGAAAGAAGGGATTATAGAACTATCGACGTGTCCTCTGTAAAAACTAGTCCGTCATCGCTGTACACTTCTCAAAAATCTATGTACAAATACCTTAGCAGGAAAACCGAAAATTCTTGGAGGATTTAAACCCAAAATTTTTGATTCTCAATATTACACAAAGAATACCAAAAATATTTCTTTATTTATAAATTAAATTATACACACATTTACCCCCAACATACAGATTTTTAAAGTACATTTCACTTGGCATTCACACAGCAAAAACACCTGAAAATTGCAGGCAGTTACAAATACAAAAATGTATTTAAATGTATGCATAGCTGAGGACCCTGCCTCAGAGCCGTCCTGTATAAAAATAGTTTTACAGAAACTCAAGTAATGACGAGAGAAGGAGGTTTTAAAGCAGCAGCACAGTTTAAAACGGAATTGCACTAATTGTTTGTGACCCTCCTTCCGAATCATCCTGAACCTCCTGTTTTACCGTTACAGCCTCGGTGTCTCCCTCAGATGGCTCTTCTTTAATACTGGAGCAAGACCCCTCATCTTCTCGCTCTTGTTTTATGAAAGCATTTAAAGGGTTTTCTGTGAGCATCTTATTGGGAGATGGGGTGGAATCCACAAAGGAAGATGTCTACAGAGTTTAGGTAAGAGGAAAAAAGAAAAAAGAGGTGTTTCGAATGAAGAACAAACACAAGAACTTCTTTACTACATCACTGACAATAGGGACTAAAAGGAGTGGTTCACAACACAATGTACTATAATCAGCCAAGACATATCTGGTGTCCAGCACTGGCTTCCTTACTTCTGCACTGGACATGTGTGCAAGTCCAGCTCATCTTTTCCAGAACCATTAATATTTACACAAGCCAACTCATGAATATTTTCAATAAGCAAATGTGTAAAAGTTGAAATGTTTGAAGAACAAGATCGCCTTCAAACTCAGATCTAAATCTAAGATATAACAGTATAGAAGACTGCTACTGGATATAGACCTGAATGTGGTTTGTGCCAGACAGGCTTGTTAGCTATATTTGTCTCAGGGAACCAGACACCATGATTTGACGTATTCTGAATCTTTAAAATTGTAAAATATATTTAAATATATTTCTAGTAGTTTTATTTCTCCTTATTCTGTGTTGATTTGTCTTAACATAATATCAGAATCACGAAACTACTTTTGTATATCATCGAAATATATCACCCACACCTATTAGAGCTTCTCTGATAGTAAATGTCAGTTAACAAATACAAATTTACTAATTATCAGTGTGTGGATGTGAATTATTCAAATTTCCAGTTTTAACCCATTACTTACATTTCTGTAGTCTTCATAACACAAAGGATGGTATGTCTGAAAGAAAAAGAGTGAATCATGAGTCTGTTGTCTGCGCTGACAAAGCCCTGATAATGAACATGTGCTTCAAATTTCATACCTTTCCATCAACTCGGATGGCATTCTTCAGATGCCATTCCTCCTCGTCTTCTTCCCAGTACATCTCAAACTGCTCTTGGCAAATCTCACAAGACTGGGGGGGGGGGGAAAGAACACATGTAAAATGCCTTTTCACGTATTTACAGGATTAATTAATCCAGCTGGCATGACTGACACAAGGGCTGGCATTATGATAAATCCAGAATGCAAGAAAGTAACAGCAAAAGATGCATCAAGTGTTGGTGGGAGGAGGCGGTGGGGAAGTTGTGTTAGGGGTTCAGCTTTAATGTGTGTACTTACTTCATGAACAACATCGGCAGCAGCCTTCACACTCTGGAATTCTCTCTCTTTGGCTGCTTCCTGGTTTTTCTGTACAACCTCCTCATGTACTTTTTCAAAAAACTGGCTCTTTGCCCTCTCCTCAAGATCAGCGATTTCTTCAAATTCAATCCAGTCCTAAAAAAAGAGCAATTTGCTTGAAGTAATATTTCATTAAGAGCATGTCTTAAGGAACAAAACCATGCCAGCATAGAAGCAGCTCACTGAGCCTGCCAATACACTGTATAGGTTCTTAAAAATAAGAAAACAATGCAGAAATAAACACTCTGCTTACTGTGAGACTGTAGTACCACCGTCTGTGCGTTATTTTCCTACTGATGTCCTTTTCTGAGCGGTTTTGTCTGTAGTGCCAATCCAAGTGATCAGCGTAAATATCAGTCTGAGATGCAGTAAAGCGCATGCCACAGGAGTAGCACTGAATTCCTGTGTACAGCTTGGTGATGACACTTTCATGTCTCCTATTAAGTGAGACAGAACCAAATCCAGTTTAAAAACACAAGACAAAATGTAAACCTAAAGACTAATTAGTGAACACGTACTGTTTCATGTCGTCTACAACGAAGCCAGTCAGGTCAGGGAGAGTATCATCCTCCTCCTGTTCCTCCTCCTCTGGTTCCTCTTCTTCTGGTAAACTTTGAGACTGAGTCACAGATGTGGACTCTGAAATAAACATGGAACATAGAAGAAACATGTTCACATATACAAAATAATCTGATAAATGCAAAATGCACTAATTTCAAGACAGACATTACATGTTTAATTCTAAAGAAAAAAAATACGCTGTGAAACCCTGTGGAATCACTTCTTCCTACATCATAGTCGTTTTTAGATTTACACACACAAACAGATCTGATGATATTGCTAGTGTGCATGCAAGTCAATCCATGTTTCCAAAAAAAAAAAAAAGCAAACAAAAAAGATGCTTACCACTGCTCGAATCCGTTTGTGTTGGTTTGATAATTCCAAAGTCTATCAGTTTAGCCATCAAATCATTGACATCCATTTGGCCCAGATGACTGTCAGGCTGCAAAAACTGGGAACCTATCATAAAAACATCTCATAAGTCGTCTTCTCAGATCACTTACCTATAGGACTTGCCTATGAAAATGTTCAAAAATCCTACCTGGTGCATTGAAAGCAGCTGGGTTTTGTTGTCCAAAGTTCTGAACCGAAGCAGACATGACGGGCATCTAAAAAAAAAAAAAAAAAAAAAAAATCATTACAAGTCTTCAAAGCCAGCCACATTCAACTATAAACTGGTTAGATTCCAGCTTTAAACTGGTTAGATTCCAGCTATAATTTTTGATACTCACATGCTGAGGGTGGTTTGCAGGAGCAGCACCAGGAAATGGAGCAACAGGCCTGTATGAATTCTGAAATCCTGATGGTGTGGGTTCTGGCACATTAAAGTTAGCACCCTGCGAGACGTTTTGCTGCACATGAAATGGCAGTGGTTGACCATCGAATGCATTAGGTGCTCCCATGTTATAATTATGGGGTGGAACACCTGAATTTAACATTGGACCCTGATTCTGAGGTTGATCAATCATCATCTGCCCTTGTGGTCTATATGAATTTTGCATGTTTGGAGGTCCACGGTATCGTGGTGGACCCTGTGGAGCAGAGTCAAATCTGGGCATGCCAGAGGGCTGTCCTTCAAATCTCATCGGTGCTGGTTGTGCTGAATTGTCAAAGCGCATCATGCCTGACTGATTGCCTGGCCCTTCATGTCTCCTTGGTCCCTCGTAATTGACCATCCCAGAAGGATACCTCATTGGGCCATCAAATCCTCCAGGAGGGCCTTGTGCCATATGGGGATTATCAAACCTGGCAGGGCCATCAAATCTATTTGACTGCATTGGGTTGGTGTAACGCATGGGTCCTGGGCCATCAAATCTTCCTGGACCTTGATGTCCCAATGGACCATCAAAACGACCTGGCCCTTCAAATCGGCTATGAGGCTCTGTAAACCTCATTGGTCCATGTGGCACTGACTGGTTATCATATCTTCCAGGACCTTTCAGCAGTGGAGGTCTTTCAAACCTGTGTGGTCCAGGACCTTCATATCGACCATGCCCCTCAAACCTAGCTGGACCGTGGGCACCAGGACCATCGTATCTCCCTGGGCCTGCATTTCCCTCATACCTCCCAGGAGGATGAGGTCTGGACGGACCTTCTGACCGTGTCTGTCCCGTAAGGCCATGTGTTCCTTCAAACTGAGGATGAGAACTCAAATGGCCATCAAATCGTGCCGGGGCATTTGCACTGTCGTGTCTCGTCATATTTACCTGCGTGTTAGGTCCATCAGAAACATGAGGTGGTGTTTGGCCAGGAGATTCATTAAGGTTTCTTCCACCTCTCCCTGGTCCTGGCATGATTTCATGTCTTGAAGAAGCATCTAAACCTAGTGGAGCATCATTGTCTGGACCTGTATCAGAGTGAACACTGTTAGGACTTTCAAACCTTGGAATGATGTCTGCATCCTCAAGTTGATCCAAATCCATGGATTGAGCTGATCCTTCAAATGGAAGACTTGAAGATTTCCCAGTGTTTACATCACAACCAGCTGGACTTGGGGAATTTCTGAAAGAGTTTCCTGTTTGAGATGGTGGTCTGTCATTTCTTCTAGGGTCATCAGACCCTGAGAATGTTTTAAAGGTGTCACTTCCCTTTTTAAGTGCATCTGAGATGAATGGATCCTCATGTTCTTGTTGAGGCCTAGTTTGTTGCACATTCTCTCTCAAAGGTGAGTTCTGGTGAATTATAAGGGCTAGAAAACATAATTAAACATTAATAACCAAACACCACAAAATATGAATAGTACATACATACACACAAATTATATATATATATATATATACACCTATATATATACCTATATATATATATATATATATATATATATATATATATATATATATATATATATACACCTATATATATACCTATAACAAATAGTGTTCTACATGAATACTTTGTATAATACCTGGGCGTTGCAGCTGTGTTCTTTTCAGCTTTGATTTGTGCTCCAGGTAAGAGAGTTCAGCATCAGACATATGTCCATGTTGTTTCTTTCTTGTGCATGCACCATCATCTGGTCCCTCCCAAGAATCAGAGCGCTGTTTTTCTTCTTGATACTGAAATATTTGCTTGATTTGATGGGCCACGTTAAGGAATTCTTCCTGAGTTAGCTCTCCATCAGCCAATCGCTGGCTAGCCTGAAAGATGACAAGATTTGCAGGTGAATAATGTGAACTAGTACAAAAAATTAAGCTGGACCTCATTTGTAGGCTGTACTATGATCTAAACATGATCAGGAAGCACATGATTTGTACAAATGGGTGTAGACGTGTATCTGGAGCACCCACAGGATACAGTGTTGTTAAAAAGATCACAATCAAACTGGTTTTGTCTAGTAATGAGAAGTGGTGCAGAGTGCATTTAGTGTGTCAGCATAAAGAAACGGTAAATCTTAGAAGACATTGAATTAACTCACTGTTACATGTAATGCAATTCAATATGACCAAAGTATATAAACAGAACTGGGTAATATGACTTTAAACAACAAATTTCAAATTTTGCTAATAGGGCACTTATTTAAAATAAATAAACAAACTTGAAAGTTTGTGTTATACCTTTCGTAAAAGATCTCTCTTGCTGGCAGAATGGAGCACGTCTGGAATCTGTAGATTGGCGTCGACACTCAGACGATGCTGTTTCGGTGTCCGTGGTGTCGGAGGTCTCTGATAGCTGTTCCATGCTTTGTGTCTTTGCAGCCCGGGTTTGCCATGTGAGGGATCTGGGTCAGGTTGTTTTAGACTGTAAACAAAAAGCATAAAAAACTACTTAAATTATGCCGTTACAAATGTACACATTTCATACAAGCTCATGCCATAAAAGGGTGAGGGTCATATATGAGGCTACTTACGGTTTATTTTCTTCCCATCCACTCCTCCATCTCTTCATGTCTTTAGCACTTTTATGCTCTACAGGTGATGCTCTCTGTGGCTGGACATCTCTGTGCTCAGGAGTTCTATCTTCCAGTGGTCTTTTTAACCGCCTCAGCTCAGAAACATTCTTCTTTGGTGTACTCCGATCCTCCCTGACATTCGCTTGATTATCGCCTTCGTTATGTTTGCTTAACAGCCTAGCCTTTCCTGATTTTGGAGGCGGAGTGATGCTCCTTGTTCTTCTCTTTGGGGACCGTCTCTCTTTTCGTTTAGGAGAGTGCTGAGGTGGAGAACGAGACCTTGACCGAGACCTTTTCCTGATGTTTGTTTTACTAACTTTGATGTCTTGCTTTTGAAAAATATCAAATCGGTCATGCTTATTCAGAGACCCATTTGCTAGCTTGCCTCTGGAGTTGCTAGATCTCGGTGGGTCGGGGCCTTTGCCGACATCTTCCCGTTCTTTCCTCTCTGTACTTCTTTTCTTTTCTTTGACTTCTTCCTCCTTCAGATCTGTCTTCTCATGCATCTGCTTTCGCAACCTTGGGTCCTTTTTATTAGCATCTAATGTCTTTGGGTGCTCAGGCTCAGAGTCTTTGCTTTTATGAAGGGCTCCTTTGCTTAATGGTGACACCGACTTGGATTTCAATTTTTCGTCGGTTGCAGAGGTATCTTTTTTTGGTATTCTCATTAGCTTAGGGGGCCTTTCTGGGGGTACATGAACTCTCTTTTCAGGTGCATTGACAACAGGTGGTGTGACATGGCTCTCCTTCCTGAATCCTCCTTGCTCCTTTGAATTTACGGACGGGCCGGAACCTCTGTTTAATCTAGGATCTCTGTTTGGTGGTGGTTTGTCTGCTTGTGGTGGATGCCATGACTTGTGTTGTGTAGAAGCTGGCTGACTCGCAGCCGGTGGATCGAACTGGGCTGGACCACTGTGGGGTGGGTGGTTTGTACTGGCCGCCTTGAGAAGAAAGAAAAATAACGTAGAGATTTACATTTATGGGCACTTTAGTTCAATACATGATGTTTTCCCCCCATTTGCAGGTTGGAATGTTTGCCAAAGTACAGACATAAAAATTCCATGATTCTACACAAGGCTTACCAGTTGTGCTTTTGTTTGCTCAAGTTCAAGCTCTATCTTCTTCTGCTGAAGTTCTAACAACTGTTTTTGCTTAGCAAGCAACTGCTGCCTTATTATTTGTTCCTCTTCCAAGTTCTTCTCACTGACTGGGGGAGGAGGAGCTACTTCTTCAGTCTACACAAAGAGAGAGACATTATGGTTAACTACTTTCCTTTCCTACAGCGAAAATTTAAGAACCAAGTTACTGTTTACTTGTTCCACAAGCTTACCGCCTTTAAAAATTTAGGGTTGACATGAATGCTCGCGTTCACATTTGGTGGTAAAGGCTTAATGGGCCAAGCAGGATCTACGGAATTCACACGAACATCCAAAGCATACAGCTTCTTCAAGGGGAAAATCTCGTCCCAGGTGGAACGCAATTTGAAGAGACATTTTCTAGTGTTTTCATCCACCTAAAGCAAGGCAGAAAAAATTAACACTCCGACATCTGTTTTTTAGTAACTATAAAAAACTATCCTAAAGTGACTAATATGACTCAACAGCCTGACCAGCAATAAGAAGTGTGCAAACCTATAACCACCACTATACCATCACGAGTTAAGGAAACATCACAGTACAGAATACATGAACAACCTAAACAAATGGAAACACTAGACACTTAATGTTCAGCAACATCATAAGAAGAAATAAGTGGAAAATTAAGTACCTTTTCAAACACACATATAAAGGATGTGATTAGGTTTTTAGTAAACACTTCAAGGTACTGTCCGCCAACATTCTTCACTATGGAATCCACTAAGTACAAAACAGGAAGCTTCTCGGCAGGAGGCGCCTACAGCGATAGAAAACTCACAAGTTTAGTACACAACATGACAAATGTGCAGTTACAGTGTCATATTAGCTTGTATGCTTCGGTGTTTTTTTTTTTTTGTTTGTTTTTAAAGGGGGGGATGAGGAAAAAAACGTCCCTCCAGCTGCCCAAAAATGCATTTCATGAAAAAAATAAAAAT
The DNA here is from genome assembly GCF_019097595.1 of Hemibagrus wyckioides. Taxonomy (NCBI): domain Eukaryota; kingdom Metazoa; phylum Chordata; class Actinopteri; order Siluriformes; family Bagridae; genus Hemibagrus; species Hemibagrus wyckioides. The sequence continues at coordinate 14,057,894 of NC_080727.1, forward strand.
AAACAAAATTCTCTTCGTTTTCTTCCAAATGTTTCAGCCCTTGATTGAAAAATAAGGAAAAAAAAACCTTGAGGGGAAAAAAAGTAGACTTGCGTAGATATGGCAATTCAAAGCACCATATATTTATTCTAAAAAACACAGGAAAAATAAAGTTGTATTCCTCTTCAAAAGGAAAAAAAAAAAAAGCTCCAGTGATGAATCTTCAGTGCAGAAACTCCAGGTCAAAAAGATACACAAGATGTCCATATTTTTATTAGTTATTTGTTAAAGTCACCATTTGAGAAACATTTTGGAAATTGTTGTTTTTAAAGTAGGAATGTCTTTTATGAGGGGGGGAAGGGTTAAAAAAAAAAAAAAAAAAAAAAAAAAAAAAAAAGTCTTATTTTATTTTTAATATTTCAACAATTGACCATATTCACCTTTTGAGGAATCAAATAAAAGATTAAAAGTTGGCTTAAAAAAAAAAAAAAGTCCATTGCACTTTTAATCAAAGGTTGTTTGGAGTTTGTCCTTTAAAGTAGAGTTGGGTTTGTCTTAGAATTTTTGCCCTTCTTCCCAGGGCCACATGGCTGGCAACTTTGTTTAAAAGGATAATTAACATTTGGTTAAATTGTGGCGTTACTACGCAAAGACACTGTAGACATCTGAAGCAATGACTGATTGAAAGACCATTTCTCACAAACAAACTCAAAAGAACAGGCAGATGTTCCCACAAAAAAATTACACTGGTAAAGAAAGACAAAAGCATATTTCATATAGTTTATTGTCACATTTGTGCAGCATTTATTAACAATGAAAAAAATCAATAGAGAAAAATTACTCAGCAATCTAAAACACGCCATGAACCCTTTATTCGTTAGTAAATACAAAAATAGAAAGAGCTCGTTTTTTTATGGCCCACCAAAGTTACGACCACAAGACTATGGCATGAAAGCGATCAATAGCATGTTGACGATTATGCCGACACTTTTACATGGACAGCGGTAGTTACAGTTAGTGCAACTTTTATTGATCCGGTCACACCTTAAAAATAAATTTAACTTACAACCCCAGCTCATCTCTACCCAGTGTAGTGGCTAAGATCACTAATAACTGGTACTTGTACACTGGAAGGCATAATCTAAATTACTACTTGGTCAAACGATGATCCAATCTGCCGCGAGTCCACTGTAATTACAAGACAACAGAAAGGCAGGCTGTCTGTGTGGACCTTGCAGCTAGTCAGTGTCATAACTAATACTGGTCAGTCAGTTTTCTGGCAGTCAATGGGAACAAAGCCACAAGTTAGATTATCATGTATTCAGAATGGGGGATGGTTGGCATAGCAAGTTTTATTAAACATTAGCCACAATTTTAAAGTTAAAAAAAAACTTTGTTTTTGATATTCATCTTTTTTTGGCTCTAGTTCAGTGAGCATTTTTCCTAGAAAACACACCTACTGCTATTAGATGGATATATATATATATTTTTTTTATGTTAGAGGTTTTTGCAGCCAAACCTTTTAACTTTCAGTAAACATTGGATCCAAAAATTTTTTACGTAATAAGGTCTGAATTAATCCATTTAGTTGAAGTGACCAGTCAAACAGATTAAGATATCAAGACATCAGTACACACCCTTTAGGATCTCAAACATATGGGGAAGATCTGAATAGCCTAAAATGCAAAACTGACTGAAACTAGTGACCACTTTACAGATCAGACCTGACCGCTGGGTAACAGACACTGGAGAGGGTGCGTTGTCTTTATTTCTTTTAACCTTTTTACGTGAGATAAATCTGTGGTAAATTACCTGTACATTAATTGACATGGTATTAAAAATATATATTACGGATAAACGTAAATGCAATTTTAAAAATGGCGCCATTACATTTATTAGAGCCGTAAAGATAAATATAAAAAACGTACTGCGTCCATTCTCTCGTTTAGCTAAATTAGCCAACCTGAATTATTTTAATAATAATAATAATAATAATAATAATTCAATGTTTAGGACACTGACAAAGTTTGAAATTTACGACTAGATGTTATGAAACGATACTAGAACTGATTGAGATCCATTTTGTACAATTTTCAGTCGTTAATGCACCCTTAGCTAGGCTAACAGCTAGCTTCTTAGCTAGCGAGTCAGTGAGAAAAGAAGTTAGCTCACGTGCACGAGGCAACACATAAAGCAAAAATAAACGGCCAGAATTAGGCTCTGCGACAAAGTTGTGGACATCTCGTTAAAACTGCTCAATGTTGATGTTTAATCTTTTTTTTTTTAACGACAATTACATGTACATGTAAATGCTCGTATTATAAATAAAGGCCTTAACACACTTTCGCTGACTCTGCACATGCGCGTGCGGCCGTATTCAACGAGGACAATATGGCTGCTACGTGACAAAACAAAACAAAAAAAAAAAGCTATTTTCATAAAAACCTTGGCGATTTGTGCTTCAATTATAGCGACGATATCCTCGGCGAACTGCAGATTCTCTTCAGCGAGGATGGTCAGCATGTTGATGTGCGGTTTGCTGTTGAAAGTCAAGTCTTCCAAAGACGACTGATACTCTCGACAGGCGTCTTCCCTCGCGGCGTCGGCCGACATCTTTGAGTCGGATTTCTAATCTAAAGCAGATTAAGCGGATTTCTGATGATGTACAAGTATGAAACTCGGCACAGTCCATTTACATATTCTTCATCCTTTTTTTTTTTCTTTCGCGCTTCAAAAGCCTTTTCTTGAACAGTACCGCTCGCGCTTTCCTCTTCACTTTCAGCTCGGGATCAGACGCTAGAAAATGTCCGTCCTCCTTCAACAGTTGTTTGCGTCATACGAAATGGTTTATACGGGCCGGACGTCACCGCCTTCTGATTGGCTAATTTCCTTAGTTTTCCGGTTTGTCTTTGCAACAAGCAACCAATCAGCGTCATGTCCTCAGAGTACGGAACAGCCTTGCACACGGTCCTTCGCTGAATCACACCTGACCCTCCCGACCTCTATGTTTCAGCCTGTTTACGCATCAGGAGTGTCTGCTGCGGTCACCTGCTACACTGAATCACTGCTGGAAGTTTCCGAAATGATGTTGTAGTTATTCTGAAAAGAAAAGCACGATCCTAAAATACAGTTTACCGACGTCCACTTTATTAGGAACACCCATACACATGTACATTCGTGCAGCTGTCTAATCAGTCAACCTGGTGGCAGCAGCAGTGCAATCCATCAAGTTAATATTCACATCATACATTAGAATGAAGGAAAAAAAAAAGTGATCTCTGTGCTCTTTTTTTTTTTTTTTTAAGGCTCTGGGTTGTTGACCACAAAATTGGGATTCAAGCCCCAGCACCGCCAAGCTGCCATCGTTAGGCCTTTGTGCAAGGCCCCCAACCCACCCCCTGCTCCAGGGGTGCTGCATCATGGCTGACCCTGCGCTCTGACCCCAACCCCCAAGGATGGGATATGCGAAGAAAGAATTTCACTGTGCAGTAATGTATATGTGACAAATAAAGACTGCTTAATTGTGGCATGTATCAGAAAAGATACTTTGAATATTTTATATAAACTGCTGGCTGATCTCCTGGGATGTCTTTAAAGTTTACACAGAATGATACAAAATACACACAGTGTTTCAACATTGATCAACAATTCCAGCAGTTGTTGTATAGTGCCTCTGAAACCACTCATCCGGTTTTGTTTTGCAAGGACATTTTGTGCCAGACTGGCTTCAAGCTTGTAGGCTGTATACTAGGACTTGGAACAAACCATGAGAATTATTTGCTAACTTTTTTTTGTTGTTGTTAACAGCACTTGATGCCAACAGATTGCGATACCAGCAGAAGAATATTCAATCACATGGAAAATTTCTTTTATTATTAAAATCGGTATTGCATCAAACTTGTCCATTATACAAAAATATACCCAGTGACGTCTATTTAAATCCATACACTTTGTATATACACTTTGTATTACATTAAAATACTTGAGTTCAACATGCCCCAGCCATCATTACACATACATAGTGTTGAAGGAGGCTTGCTTTACATTACCAAAGGCCTATACTACAAAACTATATGAATTGTTACATTGCTGAGTAATCCTAGTTGCATAATAACCAACGATTTAGGTTTTGTTTCTGTCGAGTCGATATTCTCTTTCAAATAAACTTCAAATCAGAAATCATCATAGGTCTTTTCTGAAATACAAATGACTCAGAAATCTTACAGGAAGCATGACTGAAATAATTATTTATTATTGGGTCCGTCGTAGGTAAAAAAAAAAATACATCACAATCCCCTGAAAATATTTTCACATATAATAATTACTAGTAAAACAACATACCTCTGAAATTAATTTTTTACAACTCACAAAGTCTCTTCAGTAATATCTGTCATGTGTGAATTTAGAAGCTCAGCTCATAATATTTCAGAATATTAAATTGAAAAAATAATAATAAAAATGGGAAAAAAAACCCTCAATCTATACTCAGAATGAAGGATCGAAAAGGTCTCTAGAGCAGTCGTTAATGTTGGTGGGTAAAGCAGATTCTCCAGGTGTGTGTTTCACATCCACTTTCAGCTCAGAGCCACCTGCTGAAATCTCAGAGGTTTCGATAATGGGATCAGAAGTTTGAATAAATTTAGATTTGTCCAGCTGTCTTTTATTATTAGTGTTGTTTTGCAGAACTCTGATAAGGCTTGTTCGAGTAATGTTTTTTTTAGACCAATGCAAACCTGACCATTTTTTGCTGAGTTTATGTGGCTGTCTATATGGATGCTGGATGGATGGGTCCACAATAGGAGTTGACTGTAGAGAAGGAGCAAAATGGAAACTGGAAATATTAGGCTCAGAAACTTTGATATCAGCAAGACAGTCTTGCTTTTTTATATCAGCGTTCGAGAAGGAGCTCTCAGACATATCTAAAGTGTTCATGCTACTTTGGTGAAATAGGTCTGCAGAAAAATTGTAAGCATCCTCATAGCCACTGGATTGATTTTCTTGCTCTTTTGTGGCATGACTTTGCACAGGAGTACCTCCATTTCTGTTTGAGGCCACATCCTTTATATCACAGGAGAGCAACCTTTTCGAGACGCAAGATAATTTCGTCATACGCTTACACGCTGTGAAGGATTTTCGCTTTCTATTCTTTCTTTCCAGTGACTTCTCATTATTAGTAACGTCACGCAATGGTGTGAGAACAGGAAGATAAGAGTGCAGTGATCGGACTATTGAGGGATCAGTGGTGTTTTCAAGGAGGACACGGTTTTCAGTTTTGGCTTGAGCTCTTTCACTGGTGGGACTGCGTACTTTCCGGTTAACAATCTGCAGCTCTGCAGTGCTGACAAAATCTCCTAACGTTTCTGATAGCGGTGCATCCTCTAAAGTGAAACTGGTGTGATTGAAAAGTGACTTTTCAGGAAAAGATGCATTTATTTGGCTGAGACAGTCTTTTGAAGCCCACTGATTTAAGTGTTCTGATGCATGATCACAGGAGGTGGTTTTTATAGGGGATATAAATGAGGCATTAAACAAAGATTTATGAGAGGTAGAGAGTCTATTATGCTCTGAATGTTTGGATTCAGAAAGCATGAAGGGATAGAATTTGGTACTTTGCACATCATTTGGATATTGCAAGACCAAAGACTCTTGTGAGTCACTGTGTGTGTCCACTGAAACCTCGGGTAAAGAGCTTCCTCTTGTTTCCTCTGGAGAGAAACATAAGTCCAGGTTTGACACTGCATGCCATGGAGGCGGGAGCATTAAGCCGTCATCGCTGTTTATGGAGCATGACTTCTGACACAGAGGCAGAGTGTGGTCAAAGCTGCTCACCAGGGAATCTTTTTGCTGCCACTGACCGCCAGCTTTCAGGGAACAGTCCGAGCGAGCATTTGCCTGCATAAGGCTTTGCAAGTATGCAAAAACAGTGACGCCAAGAAAAGCTCCATGAGGAGGAATGACTTGACAGGACACAAACTGCACAGATTCAGCAGTATGTTGACCAAGTAAACAGCTCTCTGCATCACGGCCGGAAAGCTGTAGGACAGAAATACAAAACAACTGACTAAATCAAACTGAGATCTTCCCCCATTTTGCTCAACTACTATCTGATCACAATCAGTCACATGAGATATAAATGGGGCCATGTTCTACTTAAAATACCAAATTAGAAAAAATACCAAATAGACAAACATACCTTAAATCCAAAAACTAAACATTTTCCAATGAAGCAATCCTCCACGGCTTTGATTAGCAGTTGTTGTAAACTCTGTGGGCCTTCAAACTTTTCTGACTCCAAAAATCTAAAAAATTAAAACACAAAACAAAGTGGCAAATAAAACCCACTGGGAATTATGCACATCCTGTGCATTTGAAAGAACGTTTATGAAGCGTACCTCTGTAAGGCGCCAGCCGTAATGCCAAAAAAGGGATTCAGACAACCTCCAAAAATCGTCACCCCAAACAGACTTGTATCCCGAGACACTTTTAGTGACAGCCTGAATCGGTAGTCCACATTTTGGGTATCACACGTGAAGCCACACTTATGACACCGACTTCTGTAAGAGAATATGGTATACACTGCTAATCTGAAAATACAGTTCATACACAGGCAGATGGACAGATAGATAGATAGATAGATAGATAGATAGATAGATAGATAGATAGATAGATAGATAGATAGATAGATAGATAGACATACAGACAGACATACAGACAGACATACAGACAGACATACAGACAGACAGACATACAGACAGACATACAGACAGACATACAGACAGACATACAGACAGACATACAGACAGACAGACAGACAATCCCCCTTGGGATTACTTGGATTTCTGCATAAATTGGTCATAAAATGTGTTCTGATCTTCATCTAAGTCACAACAATAGAAAAACACAGTCTGCTTAAACTAATACCGCACAAACATTATATGTTTTCATGTTTTTATTGAACACAACATGTAAACATTCACAGTGCAGGGTGGAAAAAGTATGTGAACCCCTAGGCTAATGACTTCTCCAAGAGCTAATTGGAGCCAAGAGTCAGCCAACCTGGAGTCCAAACAATGTGATGAGATTGGATGTGGTTGGTTAAAGCTGCCCTGCCCTATAAAAAAACACACACCAGTGCAGTTCTCAAGAAGCATTGCCTGATGTGAAGCCTCACACAAAAGAGCTCTCAGAAGACCTACGATCAAGAATTGTTGACTTGCATGAAGCTGGAAAGGGTTACAAAAGTATCTCTAAAAGCCTTGATGTTCATGTGTCCACGGTAAGACAGACTGTCTACAAATGGAGAAAGTTCAGCACTGTTGCTACTCCCCCTAGGCGTGGTCATCCTGTAAAGATGACTGCAAGAGCACAGCACAGAATGATCAATGAGGTGAAGAAGAATCCTAGAGTGTCAGCTAAAGACTTACAGAAATCTCTGGCACATGCTAACATTTTTGTTGACAAATCTACAATAAAGTAAAACATTAAACAAGAATGGAGTTCATGGGAGGACACCACGGAGGAAGACACTGCTGTCCAAAAAAAACATTGCAGCACGTTTGAGGTTTGCAAAAGAGCACCTGGATGTTCCACAGCACTAAATATTCTGTGTACAAATTAAACCAAAATTGTTGTTTGGAAAGAACACAACGCTATGTGGAGAAAAAAAAAGGCACAGCACACCAACATCAAAACCTCATCCCAACTGTGAAATATGGTGGAGGGGGCATCATGGTTTGGGGCTGCTTTACTGCCTCTGGGCCTGGATGGATTGCTGTCATCAACGGAAAAATGAATTCCAAAGTTTATCAAGACATTTTGCAGAACAACTTAAGACCATCTGTCCACCAACTGAAGCTCAACAGAGGATGGGTGATGCAACAGGACAACGACCCAAAGCATAGAAGTAAATCAACAACTGAATGGCTTCAACAGAAGAAAATACGCCTTTTGGAGTGGCCCAGTCAGAGTCCTGACCTCAACCCGATTGAGATGCTGTGGCATGACCTCAAGAGAGCGATTCACACCAGGCATCCCAAGAATATTGCTGCACTGAAACAGTTTTATAAAGAGGAATGGTCCAAAATTCCTCCTGACCGTTGTGCAGGTCTGATCTGCAACTACAGGAAATGTTTGGTTGAGGTTATTGCTGCCAAAGGAGGGTCAACCAGTTATTAAACCCAAAGGTTCACATACTTTTTCCACCCTGCACTGTGAATGTTTACATGTTGTGTTCAATAAAAACATGAAAACATATAATGTTTGTGCGGTATTAGTTTAAGCAGACTGTGTTTTTCTATTGTTGTGACTTAGATGAAGATCAGAACACATTTTATGACCAATTTATGCAGAATTCCAAGTAATCTAGATAGATAGATAGATAGATAGATAGATAGATAGATAGATAGATAGATAGATAGATAGATAGATAGATAGATAGATAGATAGATAGATAGATAGATAGATAGATAGATAGATAGATAGATAGATAGATAGATAGATTATATTGCCAAAAGTATTCGCTCACCTGCCTTGACTCGCATATGAACTTAAGTGACATCCCATTCCTAATCCATAGGGTTCAATATGACGTCGGTCCACCCTTTGCAGCTATAACAGCTTCAACTCTTCTGGGAAGGCTGTCCACAAGGTTTAGGAGTGTGTTTATGGGAATTTTTGACCATTCTTCCAGAAGCGCATTGTGAGGTCACACACTGATGTTGGACGAGAAGGCCTGGCTCTCAGTCTCCACTCTAATTCATCCCAAAGGTGTTCTATCGGGTTGAGGTCAGGACTCTGTGCAGGCCAGTCAAGTTCATCCACACCAGACTCTGTCATCCATGTCTTTATGGACCTTGCTTTGTGCACTGGTGCACAGTCATGTTGGAAGAGGAAGGGGCCAGCTCCAAACTGTTCCCACAAAGTTGGGAGCATGGAATTGTCCAAAATGTCTTGGTAGGCTGAAGCATTCAGAGTTCCTTTCACTGGAACTAAGGGGCCAAGCCCAGCTCCTGAAAAACAACCCCACACCATAATCCCCCCTCCACCAACTTTACACTTGGCACAATGCAGTCAGACAAGTACCGTTCTCCTGGCAACCGCCAAACCCAGACTCGTCCATCAGATTGCCAGATGGAGAAGCGCGATTCGTCACTCCAGAGAACGCGTCTCCACTGCTCTAGAGTCCAGTGGCGGCGTGCTTTACACCACTGCATCCGACGCTTTGCATTGCACTTGGTGATGTATGGCTTGGATGCAGCTGCTCGGCCATGGAAACCCATTCCATGAAGCTCTCTGCGCACTGTTCTTGAGCTAATCTGAAGGCCACATGAAGTTTGGAGGTCTGTAGCGATTGACTCTGCAGAAAGTTGGCGACCTCTTCGCGCTATGTGCCTCAGCATCCGCTGACCCCGCTCCGTCAGTTTACGTGGCCTACCAATTCGTGGCTGAGTTGCTGTCGTCCCCAAACACTTCCACGTTCTTATAATACAGCTGACAGTTGACTGTGGAATATTTAGGAGCGAGGAAATTTCACGACTGGATTTGTTGCACAGGTGGCATCCTATCACAGTTCCACGCTGGAATTCACTGAGCTCCTGAGAGCGACCCATTCTTTCACAAATGTTTGTAAAAACAGTCTGCATGCCTAGGTGCTTGATTTTATACACCTGTGGCCATGGAAGTGATTGGAACACCTGATTCTGATTATTTGGATGGGTGAGCGAATACTTTTGGCAATATAGTGTAGATAGATAGATAGATAGATAGATAGATAGATAGATAGATAGATAGATAGATAGATAGATAGACAAACAGAGATAGATAGATAGATAGATAGATAGATAGATAGATAGATAGATAGATAGATAGATAGATAGATAGATAGACAAACAGAGATAGATAGATAGATAGATAGATAGATAGATAGATAGATAGATAGATAGATAGATAGATAGATAGATAGACAAACAGAGATAGATAGATAGATAGATAGATAGATAGATAGATAGATAGATAGATAGATAGATAGACAAACAGAGATAGATAGATAGATAGATAGATAGATAGACAAACAGATAGATAGATAGATAGATAGATAGATAGATAGATAGATAGATAGACAAACAGAGATAGATAGATAGATAGATAGATAGATAGATAGATAGATAGATAGATAGATAGATAGATAGACAAACAGAGATAGATAGATAGATAGATAGATAGATAGATAGATAGATAGATAGATAGATAGATAGACAAACAGAGATAGATAGATAGATAGATAGATAGATAGATAGATAGATAGATAGATAGATAGATAGACAAACAGAGATAGATAGATAGATAGATAGATAGATAGATAGATAGATAGATAGATAGATAGATAGACAAACAGAGATAGATAGATAGATAGATAGATAGATAGATAGATAGATAGATAGATAGATAGATAGACAAACAGAGATAGATAGATAGATAGATAGATAGATAGATAGATAGACAGGCAGACAGATAGATACACAGACAGACAGACAGACAGACAGACAGACAGACAGACAGACAGATAGATAGATAGATAGATAGATAGATAGATAGATAGATAGACAAACAGAGATAGATAGATAGATAGATAGATAGATAGATAGATAGATAGATAGATAGATAGACACACAGACAGACAGACAGACAGACAGACAGACAGACAGACAGACAGACAGACAGACAGACAGACAGACAGACAGATAGATAGATAGATAGATAGATAGATAGATAGATAGATAGATAGATAGATAGATAGATAGAGTAATAAAATGGCGAATCTACCTGGAATGAGACTCCTCTGTTAATCTGGACAGACAGAATTCACAGCACGGATACACAAACCGAGTGTCCTGCAGTGAGATAACAGTACAGCTGAGGAGCACTCGTTTAGTGGTCATGAATTCACCGAGGAATGGACATTATTACACATGCAGAATAAAATCACAACTCTGTGAAAGTGGAGTTACTGGCAAAAGAAAACAGGAAACCAGAGGTGGCTTCTTCTTTGGTGGAAAGATGTTAGCGCCACCTACTGAACTGGAGTACGTGGAGTGACCCGTGGGGGGGGCAGAAAAGTGGGCAGGCAGAGAGAGAGAGAGACAGAGAGACAGAGACATTGGTTTGTTGTTTATTGGATCCTGTTGATCCAGTAATTGTGCTGTCTATTAAATTGAGAATAACAACTACTCAACACGTTTTATGTGTGACTTCATAAATAAATCTAAATAAAATAATAGTTTGTGTTGAATATATACAACAATTGTTGAATGTGTGTAATAAATCTAAACACAAAGCCTTGTTATATATGTTTGTTATATAATGTTATATACACTAATCAGTCATAACATCATGACCACCTGCCTAATATTGTGGTAGTCCCCCTTTTGCTGCCAAAACAGCCCTGACCCGTTGAGGCATGGACCCCACTAGATCCCTAAAGGTGTGCTGTGGTACCTGACACCAAGATGTTAGCAGCAGATCGTTTAAATCCTGTAAGTTGCCAGGTGGGGCCTCCAGGGATTGGACTTGTTTGTCCAGCACATCCCACAGATGCTTGATTGGATTGAGATCTGGGGAATCTGGAGCCTCAAACTCGTTGTTGTGCTCATCAAACCAAGGTTTTCCAGCAGAACATTGCCCAACGCAGGACACTGCCTCCGCCAGCTTGCCTTCTCCCCACAGTGCATTCTGGTGCCATGTATCCCCCAGGTTAGCCACGCACACACACCCGGCCATTCACATGATGTAAAAGAAAACATGATTCATCAGACCAGGCCACCTTCATCCATTGTACCGTGGTCCATTTCTGATGCTCATGTGCCCATTGTTGGCGCTTTTGGGGGGTGCACAGGGGTCAGCATGGGCACTCTGACTGGTCTGCAGCTATGCAGCCCCATACCGTATTCTGACACCTTTCTATCAGAACCAGCATTAAGTTCTTCAGCAACTTCTTCGGCCCTTTGTTAAACTCGCTCAAATCCTTACTCTTGTCCATTTTTCCTGCTTCTAACACATCACCTTTGAGGACAAAATGTTCACTTGCTGCCTAATATATCCCACCCACTAACAGGTGCCACGATGAGGAGATCTTATTCACCTCGCCTCTCAGTGGTCATAATGTTATGCCTGATCAGTGTATATTTGTCATAAATATGTAAATGGGATTTCTCCCTTTTTTGTTTCCTTCCTTTTATTCTCACTGTTTTCCTGGCAATATTGCACTATATACAATATTGCATTCTGTACTGTTTTGTTAGAATTCTAGCATTTTTGCCCTGCAACTGTACGAGACCTGATTCCGGAACCTTTCACCCAGATCGTGTGTGTACCAACCCGGACAAACACGGTGAAACACCGCGGTCTTTTTAAGAAATTTTTTTGTTTGTTTGTTTTTATTTTATTTGCGGTTGATGTGTTAAAACTAGCGGTTTTATTTTTACACAAACACGGCCAGCTAAATGTTAAGACCTTGTAAATAACGTTTAATATTTAGTCATTCGCAAATAGCTTGTCTAAAAAGGAATATGATTGTGATACGGGATGATTAGCTGACTATATTCCGATCTCGCAAACATCTGGAAATGCGGAATTAAGAAAAATATTGTTCTGATCTCAAACACATCTGGCTTTTCTCGGTCACTGAAGAAGCTTGTAAGATTTTAACTGGCAGTCTGTGTGTGATGAATTGTTCATCAAGGACTTTCTACCTTGGACAACATCCTATAACAAAGAAAAATGGGTAAGAAAAACAACCTGTATCTAATATTTTACTTCTAAATGCTTTCTGATTGTTCTGATCACTTTAAAGCCAGGCTTCTCAAGCTTCATGTAGGCTGAGACCCTTTTAGCTGTCACAGACCCCCTTATTCAGTATTTCATGAATATTATTTAAATGTGTGCAATAATATTTTGACATTTTATTAAAATCATAGCCTTTTCCATTCTTGTACTTTCCAGCAGATGTATTACTTTCAAGTGTCCATTGCTTAAGTGAGTTGATATTTGGAGTAATCCCATTCAGTGATGTATGAAATGTCTAATCGTTTATATGGAAAGAGTCTCCAGTATGTTTTCTGTCTTATTAGACAGCTGCTATGGCATAAGTAACAGGATTTCAATTATTTTGTGGATGTTGCACAACATTGAGGGTCACTGTAAACAGTATAACGTCTAATTTAAATTAAAACATTGTGGCATAAGATGAATAATAAACACTTCAGGATGTGGTGTACTTCTAGTAACGATAACTCTGCATCTTAACATCGTGCTGTTGTTTATTTTCCTATAACATCACGCCCGCAAGTGTTTTATGCCTTCATCAGAGAGATTATTTATTTCTGTTAGATTGCCTGTGGATGAAAAACGAACGACTAGACGGTCAAGCCGTTCCCATTGTGCTAAGCCTTCCTACCATGGAATGCAGAATAGGGGAAGCTGTAATAGCACTACTACTATGGTACGTGTAAATGCTTTCATGCAGCTCAGATACAAATGTGCTACTGTTTCATCTTACCGTTTGGATCTAAAAAAAAAAATCTAATTTCAGCAAAATGAGAAGAAACAGTTGATGCCTGTGGATTCAGCATCATTGACTGATGCAGAGAATATACAAGAGTCTAAATTGTCCAAAGGAACATGTAGTATGCCTGTGAAGACGCCTAACATACCAGAGAAAAGAGCTCACCTTTCTGAGATCAGTGAAACTGGTCATCATGAATTACAAGGGCAAAGTGCAGAAAATATTACGCCTTCAGATCCAGGGCTATCAACGCCCTTAATGGAAAATGGAAGAACTAATATACATGGCAAAAAAGCAAAGGACTTGAAGGACCTGGCTCAAAGGTTGCTGTTCAGCGAAACAAAGAGCAGCAGCAGCACAGGAAGGCGTGATCACGAGTCAAAATTTGAGCAGGACACAGAAAACCGTTCACCACACAAAAAAACCTCAGAGAACAAGCCAAAGTTAAAATTCAGAAAAGAGACGTCTGCAACTGGCTTGAATGGATCTATGAACCGTTCGAAGGATTACATATTGTTTAGTCCAACACGCATGGCTGCTGCCAAAAAAAGATCTGGTTTCCAGCGACAGAAGCCGAAACATGGGAATCTGTCCGTCTCCATCCTCACTCCTCCACCTGGCCTGGATCTCAGCTCTCTGTGCAGCTCACCAACAGATGCAGGTAGAGTCATTTTGCACTCAGCACCATTAAAACAATGAAACAAGAAAAAAGTTTGACCAAAAGTAACTTTTACACAATTTTCCTAGAAATGTTTGGTGTCTATTGCACAGACTCTATGAGATTTTACTAATAAATAATGAATTCTATCAGTGTAGCATTGTCTAAATCATCACATGCCCACCTTAAAAGATAGTTTCTAAATAAACAGTTTAAAAAAAGATTGAAACGGTCTCAATCTTCACTCCCAGGGCATCTTGCGAAAGCGCGATTTACCCTCTTCTGCATGCATGAGCATACAGACTCCCACTGTTGGTTATTTTTGCTGTGATTGACAGAAGAGAAGGAGTATATCATGACTGTTGTTGCTCAGTGAACAGCTGGGCATGGATGGCAGCACTGTTTGGGATTAAATGCAACAATTCCTGATGACAGGACAAGCGTTTTTCTGTTATACTGCTTAGGAGCCCATCTGAATCACTTCCAATACACAGTTCCAGCTTCTTTGTAACTTGACGTTTATGCTTGTTTTGAGATGGAACTACAAGCTGAGGAAGAAAGTAAATGTTTAGATGATGGTTGTGCATATAAGCAATGGTCTTCCCTTCTGGAATGCATAAATTCACCTTACTTTATTTTGTACATTTTATAGATAAGTGCATTAGAAACAATATAAGCAATTAGTGTGTGATGATGTATAGATCGTTTGGATGATGGGTAAATCCCTGGTTTGATCTTAATCTCAGGTTACAGTTCTCCTTTTACAGTATCAGAAGGATTTGTCTATTTCAATCCACACAAGCCACTCAGCTACTTGTTGAGTCCTAAATTCTCCCTATCCCCTGCATTGCTACACTCCCCCCACTGGCTTTCTATAGCCACCTGCATACGATTTAAAACACTGATGCTTTCCTACAATGCCAAAAATAGACCAGCTTCCACTTTCCTTATCACCCCCTGGATTGCACCACTCTCCCTCCGATCCCACAGCAGTGCCTGACTGATCCAGGGCACATGGAAAGCATGCATTAAGACTCTTCTCTGATCTAAAACCTTTGTGGTGGAACGAACTTCCCCTAGATGTGCCCTATCCTCCTAAGACCCAAGCTTTGGTTTGGCTTGCATTTTAGATTTCTTCTAGCTATTTGGATTTAGGAGGAACTAATAAATATAATAACCAGATATTATCTTTGAACATGAAGCCACTTCTTTTGTGTACAACAGGTTTCAGTTACAAAGAATTAAGTATTATGGTGCACACAACCAAAAATGTGATGTCCATGTATTTGGACGCCAGGTTGGAGGAAGCTATAGTCACTGGCTCTCTTTATATTATGTCCTACCACTTCCTGAAGTACTTAAACTAGCACTCCACACACATACATTTATGTTGTATTTATGCTTTTCTTGTTATCTTACCTTATGAGGTAAAATAGTAGAATGTAGATTTTTAGACTGATGGTATTATTAGTCTGTGATCTAGTGAACCAGTATCACGGCGTCTTCCAAATGCCGTGAATGGAAATGGAAATGCATGGTGCCCTGGAATGGATTGACCTCCCATCCAGTGTGTATTCCTGGGAAAGACTCTGAATCCAGCACAACCCTGACCAAAATAAAGTGCTTAATGAAGATAAATAATTGTATGAATGTTTGGACGATGCTAAACTGGTGTCTGCAATCTTGTCTTTGTTTCTTCTTCCTCTTCTTGATGATGATGATGATGATTATTATTATTATTATTATATTAATCCTAAAACAGGGCACAGCATCCACATGGCAATTCCTGCTGATCAGTCAGACAAGCTGCTGCTCTCCAGCTGGGGTCTGCCCAAACCTGTTCTGGAGAAGTACCAGAGTCTGGGTGTGAAGCAGATGTTTGAGTGGCAGGCTGAATGTCTCACTCTGGGCAAAGTGTTGGAGGGAAAAAACCTTGTGTACTCGGGTAATTCAACTTTTATTTGTCTTTATTTTTTTTTAATTATATTTATTAGTGGAATATTAGAATATGTAGTGATGAAGACTTCACACTAATCTGAGATGGACATGCATAAGAATTTGATTCAACAAATGCATTTTAGTAAACACGCTGTTCATTCTCCTTTAGTTTCTTGGTCTAATCAAATTGCTTAATCAGTCAAAGGCTTTCATTTATAAACAATTTTTTTTTTTTTTCATGGGACATTTCAAATGATTCAGCAGCAACTCACGATGGCGCATGTTGTAAAATGATACCATTTGCAGCTTCGGTGCAGAAGGATGAAATTTTTATATTCGTGAATTTCACGCACTTTATAGTGTCATGGAGGCAGTCAGTCTGTGGATCCTGGATTCTTCCCTAAATTCATTTCTATGCTTTTATTGATCTGTGGCCAAATAACAATTGTGTGGTGCTCATCTGGGTCTATAAACCAGCAAAGCAAAAACACCAACCAAAATTTCAATATGTAGATATTTTCACAGATTGAGATTTATAGTATACCGCACAAACCATGAAAACTGCTTCTATATGCCACTGAGTGGTGCTGTTGAGTGAGACTGATCACAGCTTTTTACCAGTACTAGTTTCGGTTTCGGTGGGAAACCATTTCGCAAGAGGCAAAAGGATGTTTCACGTCAATTCCATACTATTAATAATGTATATAGTAGTGTAAGATCATCTTTGGATTATTACTTCATCATATCACTTATATCTTATAGTCTAGGATGAGACACCACAACGATTACACTAAAAGGCCAGCAGCATTGCTCATGAGCTCTGTGGTTGCATTGTACAATTTCTGCACTGAATGTTTCCTTATTATGAAGCTTTTATTGTTGAGCAAACAACACATAAATAGTTCTTTAACATTTGCAGTTGGTCTGTTTCACCATTGTGACCTTGGTGTCTTTTCAGCCCCAACAAGTGCTGGGAAAACTCTGGTTTCTGAGTTATTAATCTTAAAAAGAGTTTTGGAGACTAGACGTAAAGCCATATTCATCCTCCCGTTTGTTTCTGTGGCCAGAGAGAAAATGTTTTATCTACAGGTTAGTTCTCACCATTGTTCAGCATGACTATCACATTCACAGACCGAGAACCACTTATCTAGACGATTCAGATTTTATATTTTTGGAATAATTGTCATGTTCTTTTGCTGTCAGTTTTCTCACCAGTATCAATTCATTAAATACTGTGTAAGAGTTTGCATTTGTGCTTGTTACCAGAATGTGTTTCAGGAGGCAGGGGTGCGAGTCGAAGGCTATATGGGAAGCACTTCAGCCGCTGGTGGCTTCTCTGCACTCGATGTGGCTGTGTGTACAATAGAGAAAGCCAATGGACTCATCAACAGGCTGATTGAAGAGGACAGAATGGATTTGCTTGGTAATTTGCTGCACACTGCTTTATGTATTATCTGATTCATGATATCATGCATAAGGTTCCACTGTTTTATTTTGGCCTATTGCCTCATAGGGATTGTCGTGGTAGATGAGCTGCACATGCTGGGCGACTCTGGCCGTGGATATTTGTTGGAGCTCTTGCTGACTAAAATCCAGTACATTGCAAAGAAAGCAGCAGAGAAGTACGACATTTTATTAATAAATAAATATCATGGTGCTAGCTCTAACTATGCTGCTGGAAGACCTGATCCAGGACCAGATAGTTACAGATTTATCTGATAGTGTGCCAAAAAAACACCCCAAAATTAGTCACTCAGCCTAGGTTTTCGTGTGTATGGTTTTATGAATGTATTTAAATATTAATGCGCCTATAATGTTACACTGTGCATGTGTAAACATCAGGAGTAGCACAGCACTATACAGTACATTCATAACACACAAACCTTAGAGGGTGCACATTGCATTGGTTTTGTTTTCAAAGAAAATCCCTAATAATAATTTCATCATAATCTTGGTTGGTGTTATCATAGATGTTTGGTCTTCAAACATACAGTTAGGCCATCTCAAATACACTACATACAGTATGCTCACTTCCTAGGTGCTCAAACATTATTGCATTGTGCCCTATGTAGTGCACTTCATGCTCAGTAGAACATTATTTCAGTTTTATCTACTGCTCTCCTGATAACTAGTTATATATAGTAGTATTTTTAACACACAAACATGTTGTATTCATCAAAATTTAAAATATACTATTCATAATTGCAAAATTGGGCTTAAATACATAAGATTAAATTTTATTTAAAGTCTGTAACAGTAAAACAGTAAAACTGGAGATATCTGGGTAAAAATATGTCCAAGAAATGGATACTGATTTTACAGCTACCCAAAATCGCAAAACAAAAATGAAGTATGATGTGTATACAAAATACATTCTTAAATATTTTACTGTTCGGCATTGGATCGTTGGAGCCCATGTAATAATTCAGATTTAAGCTGCCCAAAAATGTAACTGGTAAAGTTTTCCCTCCTGTAGGTGCTCTGATAAAAGTGCTGTACAGCTCGTGGGAATGAGTGCCACTTTGCCAAACTTGGATCTCCTCGCTGGCTGGTTAAACGCTGAACTGTACCATACAGATTACCGTCCTGTGCCGCTGATGGAGTGGGTCAAGATAGGTGCTAAGATATACGACGGCACTATGAATCTTGTCAGACCTTTCACTCCTGCTCTCCCCGTTAAGGTGAGGAATTACAACTTCAATCAACATGCGCTATTGCTGCTGTATAGAGCTTTAAAATGTGAAGAGTATGTTTTGTGTGTGTATTTCTGTATTTAGGGTGATGATGACCACATCGTGAGCCTCTGCTTTGAGACGGTGCAGGCTGGTCACGCTGCGCTGTTGTTCTGTCCCTCGAAGAACTGGTGTGAAAAGCTGGCAGACAGCATTGCCAGGGAGTTTTACAACCTTCATCACCATGGTGTGTACACTGACCCGCTCTGAATGAACTATTATAAAAACAAGGAAAAAACCCTGATGTAATGTATTGTAGTTTACATATGTTTTAATGCTCCTGATTTTGTAGTTCAGCAACTTTTCACTGATCAACAACATAGGAAAAATTAATGATAGCATTATTTTTTACTAATGACTATTGGTGGTAGTGTTGAACTAGGTTTCATACAGAAATGTTTTGAAAGCAATTCAAGATAAGGCCATTTGAATGTAAATGGTGGTTCTATAAGTTTGAATGGTGCTGAAGATTTCCCCGTTTTTTGTGTTTTAGAGAAGCAGTCAGAATCTGGAGTGCACTCTGTGTCTCTGGACCTTGAGGGTCTCCAGGATGTTGTGGCACAGTTAAAACGAACGCCTGCAGGCCTTGATGAAATCCTGAAACGCACAGTTCCCTGGGGTGTAGCCTTCCACCACGCAGGTACCTGCAGTTTATACCAACCATCATTATCATCAGAACATAGAGGAGTGTCCAGAAAGTGTCAGTTTATGTTTTTGCCAGTGCTAATTAAACTTATTTATATATATATATATATATATATATATATATGTCCTAATAATGCAGAGAAGCATTTTTCTTTTTTTTTTTCATATAATAAAAATGGAAATAGTACATTTCCAAATTTTAATACAATATAGTTCAAACTGTATAATTGGAAAGCATATAAAGTTGTTTATTGTTTCCTGATCTTTCTGTCTGTCTGTCTGTCTGTCTGTCTGTCAGGCCCAGTCTATTTAAATTTATATGTTGACATATCAAGGAATGTAAAGTGTTTTTCTAATGTTCACCAAGTATGAATGGGCTTTCTTTCTTTCATTCTTCCTTCCATCCTTTGATTCATATCCCTTCTTTGTCCGTCTAATCTCTTTTCAGTCACTTCACTGATTCATTAAGGAAACGTATTGAATGGATGACAAATTTGTAGGAATGTATGCTTATATTATACAGTATGTATAGACAGGCTGTTTTCTGTAGATTTAAAGCAAATAAAATTAGATTTGTGTCTAATTCGGTTGAACAATTGTGATTAAATAAATGAACAAATGTTTTGATTTAGGTTTGACATTTGATGAGCGAGACATCCTGGAGGGTGCTTTCCGTCAGGGCTTCATCAGGGTCCTGGTCGCCACTTCCACTTTGTCCTCCGGTGTAAATCTGCCTGCACGCCGTGTGATTATCAGAACCCCAGTGTTTAATGGACATCTGCTGGACATACTGACCTACAAACAGATGGTGGGACGAGCAGGACGTAAAGGAGTGGACACTGTTGGTGAGTTCTGTTTTCTTTAAATATATTTTTGAAAGTAACAATGTAAAGATGTCAAAAGATGTTTACTATATCCGAATGAGCTCTCATCATCGATTATCCTTGTATATTTTGTCTCAGGTGAGAGTGTCCTGGTGTGTAAGGAATCTGAACGCATGAAGGGTATGAGTTTAATTCAAGGCTCTCTAAAGCCCATCAGCAGCTGCCTTGTGAAGCGTGAAGGAGAGGGAGTCACCACCAGCATGCTCCGAGCCATCCTGGAGGTTACAGCAACAATACAACCTTTCACCCTCATTTATGTGCTAGCTACAATGCATGCAAACTACAGTTTAAAGAAGTTTGCAGTTTGTGCAATAAATGTGGCTTGACAAAAAAAACATCAGCACTTTATTCCTGTAAGAGTAGACAAAAATAGACTAAACCCTAGACAAAAATATGTAGCATGAGAAATATCTTCCACTTGGTTATATCTCATCATAGTGAAACAACAGCATCAACCCTATGAGGTGTCGACTTAATTTTTAGTGTGGGTGCACATTTTTTGCACAATTGCCCCTTTTGCCCTCTACAGTTGTTAATTCAGAAAGTGCAAGTGTGTGTTATGAAAAGGTGAGCTCAGAGTATGACCATCTGCATCACTGTTAACTCTTTAGTCTGATCTGTCCTAAGATCATAGTGGGTGAAGTTGCCAGCACACCAGAAGAGGTGAGGATGTATGCATCGTGCACGCTGCTGGCAGCCAGCATGGCGTCCGATCAGCCCGGAGCAGCTCAGAGCCAAGGAGCCATCGAAGCCTGCATGGACTGGCTGATGGATAACGAATTTATTCATATCCAAAAGGAAGGAGACGGTGAGGAGACGTTTAGATACCGCAGATGTGTTTCACATCGTTTGGATGCCAACATGTGTGTGCAGCTGTGCTGTTCTCTTGCAGAAGAGAAGTATTGTCCTTCTCATCTGGGTTCTGCCACACTGTCGTCATCTCTGTCACCTCCAGAAGCTCTTGGGATTTTCGCCGACCTACAGAGAGCGATGAAAGGCTTTGTTCTTGAAAATGACCTCCACATTCTTTACCAGGTAGAGTTCAGTTGTTTTCAAGAGCAGAAAGTACAGTCGAGTACTTTATTAATCACTAAGTGGAAATTTGCCCCAACACAAGAGCAACACAGGGGACTAAGACTTAACAGCTCACATAACTTTAACAGTGCACAAACTCGCCACCAATAAGAAAGAAAATGTGAATTAAATATACATATGAATAAATGAATCCCTGTTATTTAAAGACTGAGATTTCGATTTTATAGGCTGCCAGGTTTTTCTTTCAGTGTTAGTAGTAATGACTTGTTAGATCATTCACCTGTTTATACCATCCACCCATCTGTCCATATCCAAGGTCAAGGTCCAGTAGTTTTTATTGTCATTTCAACCATATACATCTGGTAAAGTACACAATAAAACGAAACAACGTTCCTCCAGGACCATGGTGCTACATACAACACAGAACTACAAGAGACAACACTGAAGTACTACATGTGTGTGAATGTGTACAAACAGTACAAGACAGTGTAAATGCATAGCAAGCAAGATATGGCATTTCTTAACATTAGTTACGATTATCTAAGTAGCATAGATTCTGAGGTTTCCCCAAACATTTTATCCTACATTGTTCCCTCTATTATATTTATATGATGTCCTAATTTCCAACAGATTTGTAATGATGTAAAGTTGAAAATGCTCATCCATGATGCACCCACAAGCCTAATAGTAACGTTTGTCATTTCTAGTACAGGTTTACAATAAAAACTTTGAACTGGTTTAGAAACTGATGTCTGACTGCTTCTCAGATAACACCAGTATACGTCGACTGGACAACAATAGACTGGTACCAGTTCTTCTGTCTGTGGGAGCAGCTGCCTTCTGCCATGAAACGAGTTGCAGAGATGGTTGGAATTCAGGAGGGATTTCTGGCACGTTCTGTCGGCGGGAAATTGATCGCCAAAACAGAAAAACAGCGAAGACAGATGGCTATACACAAACGGTAATATCACATTTATTTTAGTGTAGGATTTTGAAACAAAATTGTTAAACACTCACATTTGACTAAGAAATAGAAATAAATGTCTAATTTATGAGTATTTTGCTCATTCGTGTATGCTGGTCATTTCTACTTTGGAAAACATGAACAAAATCCTTTTTTTTTCTTAGCCAAGACAAATCAGTCCCTCATTGAACATGAGTACAGTTATCATAGAAAGTAATTACATATGTGTCTTTACTGGTAATAGAAGAATCCTGTGCTTGCAGTTTCACTGATTCAAGTGGTTTTCATCAAAAAAGACCACAAAACCCTGCCAGTTATATTACAAATTACAAAAACTTGCAGGAAAATCAAGCATTTTTGGCCACAACAATCAGACAGGGACTGCTAAATGTTGGGGAGGAGTTGCCTTTCAGTTTACAAAAATTTTCCAAAATAAATGTAAAGTAATAATGTCACTTTTTTTGTTGTCTTGTAGTTTTTTCACCACGCTCGTATTGTTTGATCTGGTCAACGAGGAACCTCTTGGAGTCGTGGCGAAGAAGTACGGCTGTAGCCGAGGACAGCTGCAGTCACTTCAGCAGTCTGCCTCAACCTACGCAGGTTTCCCCTCTGTTTATTACTTCCAAATGTAAAACTGTGCAGTATTTTGTACAGAGCTATTTTAAGAACGGAATTCTGGCAGTAAGTAACATTATTCTGAATGGCAGGTATGGTTACAGTTTTCTGTAATCGACTTGGGTGGCACAACCTCGAGCTCCTTCTGGCTCAGTTCCAAAGTCGTCTGAGCTTCGGAGTGCAGCGAGAGCTGTGTGATCTGGTGCGTATTTCTTTGCTGAATGCCCAGAGAGCACGAGCACTCTACAGTGCTGGGTTGGTTACCGTGGCTGAGGTTGCACGTGCAAACGTTCCTGATGTGGAGAAAGCTTTGAGGAAAGCCGTTCCTTTTAAAAGGTAACTTGGATCATTGATCTTACAGAGGAAAGGTATTGGTGACCAAATGACTAAATGTTAAACTGACAGCCATGAGGGATTTTACTAAACTTGTACTTTTGGTTTTGAAAACAATATTTAAACAGCAAGCTGCATTCATAATGAGAGAAGCACATTTATTGATTTTAACTGTGAACAGAAATATTCAAGACTGGACACTGGATCTGAGCACTTACCTAACTAACCGCTTATGCTTTCTATTATGATAGTTCCCGGCAGGCAGTGGATGAGAGTGAGGAGGAGGCTCAGGAACGCAGAAGCATGCGCTGTATCTGGGTCAGTGGGAAAAAAGCTTTGACGGAGAGTGAGGCTGCACACCAGATTGTGTCGGAGGCCAGGCTGCTCCTCCAGCAGGACCTGGCCCTTCTCGGTGTGGAGTGGGACCCCAACTCGCCAGAAGCTATAACAAATTCTTCTGATGAATCAACAGATTCCAGTTTACAGTCTAATGCTGAGGGTTCATCCAGTGAGACTAACGGAAGAACTGAGAAACTGAGGAAGCTCGGGAAAGAACCTCATATACCAGCTGATCAAAATCCTTCATCTGATAATGCTCAAAGTCATACAAACTCAAAGTGTATGACTGTAAATGCAGAAAACACGACGGCTCCTGAACAGCAATCTAGTGCTTTACAGAAAGTTCTAAAATCCATAAGTGCCAAAGACAAAATAGGTCAGAATGGCTGCGACACTAATGAGATTTCTGCATCAGTATTTCTGGCAAACTGTAACCTCAATTCTGATTTACATCGAAACTCATGCAATGATGATCAATCTGCCACTCGATCAAGTCCATTATCTAAACGCAGACGGGTGGGGAATGAAGAAAATGAGGTGAATAATAAGGCCAGAGAAACTGAAGAAGAAAAACCCCATCTACTAACAGATGCAGATAATAGGCCAATGTCAACTGCTAAACCTGATAACAGTAGGCCACAGACATGCTGTTCATCATCTATTCCATTTCATCTTGGTAAGGCATCAGCTTTAACTAATCAGCACCAATTTTCATCTGCTGATGGAATCAGAAATGAATATCAAAGTTTAAATGAGATCAACAGGATGGCTGTTTTAGAAAAGGAAACAAAAAAGGGGAAATACACAGACAGCTACCAGAAAAAACCCAAGATTTTAAAAGAACCTTGTCCTAGTTCTTCTATGTACTTTTTGGTGAGCTCAGATGTAAAGTCTCGAGTTTTGTCTGAAGAAGTACTAATTTCAGGGGAAAAGTGTAATTCTCCAGATTTATACACTGGGGAAGTAGAAGAATTTGGCGATAGTTTTCAGCTTGACACTCAGACCGAACGAATGTTGCTGCAAGAAGACAAATTGCCTCATGGCAATAGCAATTCAAAAAGTAATCATAAATTCAAGACTACACAGAGTAATGTTGGGACTCACCAAATCTCTCATTCTGAAAATGATAATTTATTCACAGAGAAGAGGTATGAACCGAAAAACCCATATAAATCACCTTCGATTAAAGCCAAACCAAAATACAACATTTCCCTGACGGACAGTCAAATGGAGAACCTTTTGAACTTCACGAACCAAACAACTGAAACACACTTAAGTCCAAAACCCCAAGCTGAAACGGACAAGTCAGACACTGTAACAAAAAAATTACCTGAAGACATTGTAGACAACAGTCCGAACAGAAGCAGCAGTTTTCTCTTTGATAGTCTGTATGACAGCTCCATCTTGGAAGCCATGGAGGACGAGGCAGTCTTTGCTGAAGAATCTGACAATGACAAAGCTATAAATGCAGATACAAGTTCACGTTCACCAACCATGCCATTAAACGATGAGAACAAAGTAGTAGTGGAGGTGGAAGATCAAGAGGCAGTACAATGGGGCGAGTCTTCTTTTAACCTGTCCGAATGGGGCGATTCGTTACTCATAGGAGAGCACTATCTGGAGAAGCGGAACAGCGGATTTAAGGTCTGTCCCGGACCAAAAGATAAGCCTTGCTACACAGATGATGTTGTATCTGAGATACAAGTGTCTCAAACTAACGTGCCTCGTTCAGAAAGTGCCACCGATTCTTCGTATCATCTGAGCCCGGGAATGCAAGACATTTTCGATAAGTGGTCTGATCAGTTTTCAACCTTCCATGAACCTCCAGGGCAACTAGATACAAATGTGACAGAACAAACCGTGGAGTCTGCTGAAGCTGAGCCTGAGCATGCAAATCAAAAAGGTTCGGAGGATTTGCATATAGTAAAACGAAATTCGGTGAACTATGATCTTATACCTCCCACACCCGTATGTGAGCCCGTCACGCCACGAGTCAAAATGACAACTTCGGTTGTACAGTCTCCTCTTAATCACCAAACTCACATAAAGTCTCCATCTCCAAATTCTGGCCTCGAGGACAATCGGCAACTTTGTGTGGAACTGAAGGCCAAGTCACAATCAGAGACGTCCCTGACCGACGAGGGCTTTTCACTGCAGCTTTCACAGGATGCCTCCGCCTTTAGCAGTCCAGAATCCTTCTCTATTATTGACGTGGCAAGTGATAAAAGACTTTTTGAAACGTTTGTTAAGGAGTGGAAAACAAAGAAAAGATTTTCTCTAGCTGTTGCCTGTGAGAGGAAAGATGGCACAGCGCAGCCTGAATTGGTTATAGGGAGCAAATTTAAAAAAGGTAATTTGTGTATGTTGTTAAAATTGGGCATGGTATGCTGGGGGGTTTTTTAGGTGACAATCCAGATGTTTTTTTTTACTGTTTCTTTAGTAACACAGGAACTTAGCTTAATGTTTTATGTTTAAAGCAACCACACCAATGAGGACCAAAAGAAAAGATGGCTTTGCCATGAAAGGACACGAGAACCTAGTTGTAACTGGCTTATCTATATGCTGGGGAGGAAAGGATGCCTATTATATATCACTACAACAGGAACTAGCAGACACAGGTATGAAATGCATGTTTCACTTTAAATGCTCAACCTTACCGTACTCCCAATAACACTTTAAAAAAAAAAAAAAAACCCTGATATTTTCCAGCAGATATAAGTGCAAGCTTAGCACCACCTCCACTTGATGAAAATCTGGCAGTGGAAGAGAGGATGAAGAACATTCAGACCTGTGTCACAAGGTCCACTTCTGGTGCTGAGGGTGTGACCGTTACGTATGACTATATTCAGGTGTATAAGACTCTCGTCCTGGCATGTGGACTTTCAATAAGAGGCGTATTTGAGGATCCAAAGGTGAGGAACCCAACAAATCAATCCTATCATCTATGTGCCTTACAAATGATACAATGATTATATTTTCTATAACAGCAGCTCTACATGGACACAAAAAAACGGGCACAAATACCACTTTTCGGCCTCTGATAAAAACAGTTAATGCGGTCATTCTACTTAGCAATCAGTCATTCACAGAGACTTGTATAGCTCAGTAGTCTTAAACCTAAGACTAATATTACAAATTATTTACGGAAGGAGTGTCTGTGGTCAGCACTTTGCATACTTCAACGTTAGCATAATTTCTGTTTTGGTTTCTTAATAAATTCAAGAGAGGGAAAAAAGAGACGCAAGAAGATAAATAAAAGTCAGTCTTAGAAAACTGCATCATTCATTTTTTAACAGCACACCCCAAAGTATTTTTTTATTTTATCTTGGGAAAACTATGAAAGGAAATTACCTGTAAATCCTCTGAAATGAGTTGTTTGTTAATGTTAGGTTGCTTGCTGGCTTCTGGATCCTGGCTCCAAGGAACGCACCCTTCACAACATGGTGACAAACTTTACTCCGCACGACCTGCCCTTGTTGGAAGGAATTAGGACGGGACAAGGTGTGGAAAGTCTGGGAATATATGGAGACTCGGGTCATTCCGGTCGATACAGAGCAGCAATCGAGTCTGTTCTCATCTTCAGAGCCATGGCACACCTCAATGTGCTCATGGAAGAAGAAGGTTTCTTAGGTGCTTATCACAGATTTTGTGTCGCATTACATTTATAATAGCTGCTGTATAATAGTTACTGAATTGCTTGCTGTATGTGTTTGTTTTTTTTGATTGTCAGATGTATTCCAGCGAGTAGAGATGCCCACTCAGTACTGCTTGGCTCTCTTGGAGCTGAATGGTATTGGGTTTAGCGTCACTGAATGCGAAGCTCAGAAACATGTGATGCAGGCTAAACTCACTGACCTGGAAAACAAAGCCTATCAATTAGCTGGTCACAGCTTCTCTTTGACCAGTCCAGAGGATGTTGCTGAGGTCTGTTTCAATCCAGACAAACCTTATAAAAAACTGTCCATGGATTGTTTGGTGTCTGAAATGACCATGGAATCTTTACGTTTTTTTTATTTCCCCCTTTATGAACGGATCTGTTGTGTAGGTCTTATTCCTGGAACTGAAGCTACCTCCAAATGGTGATTTAAATTCTCTGAAGAATAAAAAAACCCTGGGCTACACCAGACGAGGAGGAGTAGGTGCACATGTCAAACTTTCCAAACAGTTTAGCACAACGAAGGTATTTGTCACTTGTTTATTCAGTCTAACCTTTTCCTGGCTGGTCTTTCCTATAAAACGTATCATTTACAAAAGTTTCTATCATTATTTTTTAATAAGGATATGAAAGAGGCTGGAGGAAGTGATAAAAAAAGCACAGATGTTACCAAAGAATTTTCACCTCATTTAGAAACTGATCTTTTGTTGTTCTTATGTCATTTGACCATTTTTGTGCACAGAATGAGAAGAAATTTCTACATAATTTCATTCAGTGAAGTCATTTCCAAACCATGACATATACTTACTTTTCATTGTAATAGGATGTGCTAGAAAAACTCAAGCCATTGCATCAACTTCCAGGAATCATTCTAGAGTGGAGAAGGATAACGAATGCCATGACCAAAGTGGTTTTTCCACTACAAAGAGAAAAGTGTTGGCACCCTACACTAGCGATGGACAGAATTTACCCAGTATCTCAGTCTCACACAGCAACAGGTGAAGCTTCATAGACAAGGAAGATTCATAGATAATATGCTTTCTCTCTTGTATCTGCTCGTTTCAACATATTATTTTGTCCCTCTGTGCCTCATATAGGGAGGGTGAGCTTTACAGAACCCAATATCCAGAATGTACCAAAAGACTTTGAAATCCAAATGCCAACTCTTATTGGAGAAAGCCAACCATCACAAAATAATATGGCCATTATCTCAAACAAGACAAGGTCTGTGCAAGTGGCAACCGAAAATGCAAAAATAATGCATCATGTTTTTCTATTTACTCAGGCATTTCATGTTTTTCCAAAGGGCTAAAATATCCCGGACACGCCATCAGTTGGTGTCGCTGATCAAAGATTCAGACGGGTCCCCAGAGAAGGGGATGGCTTTTTCTGTCAGCATGAGGCATGCTTTTGTTCCTTTCTCAGGTAAAGAACTACTTTTTTTGGATGGATAGATGAGTATAAAAGGTTTTAGTAGCCTTGATTAATCATTATGCTCCTTGTTTTAATAGGAGGATTAATTTTGGCTGCAGACTACTCCCAGCTGGAACTCCGTATCTTGGCTCACTTGTCCCGTGACAGGCGGCTTCTTCAGGTCCTCAACAGTGGCGAAGATGTTTTCAAAAGCATTGCTGCAGAATGGAAGATGGTGGATCTGGAGTCAGTTGATGATTGTATGAGACAACAAGCTAAACAGGTGAGACACTGCTGTGCCCCAGGGAAGTTGCAGGAAACTCCGATTACGTTCAATTTAGGTTGGTCATAATGCTGGTCAAAATTGATTCTTAAATTGAAATTAGGAAGTTGTGCTTCTGTTCCTACAGATTTGTTATGGAATAATCTATGGCATGGGAGCAAAGTCATTAGGAGAACAAATGGGTATCGATGAAAACGATGCTGCCTGTTACATTGAGACATTTAAGTCCAGATACACAGGTACATTCCAGAGCAGTTCTCAGATTTGTTACACCTTCTTGTTTTATAATTCGGTCTTGTCATTCTTTACTTTATTCTTCCTCAAAGGCAT
This sequence comes from Hemibagrus wyckioides, assembly GCF_019097595.1. Taxonomy (NCBI): domain Eukaryota; kingdom Metazoa; phylum Chordata; class Actinopteri; order Siluriformes; family Bagridae; genus Hemibagrus; species Hemibagrus wyckioides. The sequence continues at coordinate 14,087,255 of NC_080727.1, forward strand.
ACAGGCGTTTCTTCGTGAAACCGTAAAGAACTGCAGTAAAAATGGCTTTGTGAAGACGTTACTTGGCAGGAAGCGGTTTCTGCCAGGAATCAAGGAGTCAAACATTTACATTAAGTCTCATGTAAGGTTCTTTATTAGATTTGATGGAAAGTAAAACAAACAAATAAAACTGTTCTTCCCAAGTTGACCCCCCCCCCCATTCTTCAGGCAGAGCGACAGGCAGTGAACACAACAGTCCAGGGCTCTGCAGCAGATATCGTCAAACTGGCTACTATCAATATCCAACGCAGACTGGAGGAGACTTTTCCTGAAGTGCTGCTATCACATCAGCATTACCCCAGTGGGACAGGTAAATCCTCCTGTCTTAAAGTGAAGGTGATCATTCTGCCATCAGGATATTCATGACTTATGATTTTGTTAATTTATTAGACAGAGGAAGGGGCAGGTCTCGGTCCAGATCTTTTCGAGGAGCCTTCTTTATACTTCAGCTACATGACGAACTCATCTATGAGGCGGCAGAGGAGGATATCATCCAGGTGTGTAGACTTATTTAAAATATTAAACCTCAAAACCTTACAGGGATTGATGAAGCCAGTGTCTGGAAGTCACAAGAGAATATAACTGCCCAAAAACTCTGAGGAAGAAGGGACGGCATTATTCTTTCACCCGTCAATCTTGGGTGCCTTAGGGCTCGTATACATACGAAGGCACTTACGTGAGAGTGAAAAGCCTAACTAATGAAAGACCTGGCAGATGATCAAAATTGGGAGGAAATAAGTTTTAAAAACATTAAATAATGGTCTGGTGTTTTGTTTTTTTATTTTATTTTATATCTCCTTTTCATCAGGTTGCACAAATTGTGAAACGGGAAATGGAAGCTGCTGTGAAACTGTATGTGAAGCTTTGCGTGAAGGTTAAAGTGGGCCCAAGCTGGGGAAACCTTCAGGAGTTGGATATATAATATCTATTACTATGTATTTCTTCTTCCAAATGTGCTGCTTAACAAAACCAATTCTGTGATAAGTGAATGTAAAGTCTTTAAATAACTCAAATGCACTTTCCTCATGCCTGGCATTAAACAACCATCTTAAACCATCCTTGAATTTTTAAAGAACGACTAATCATGGATTGCATGTACAGGTACTGTATTCTAAACATGAATTTTTAATCCTGTAAATAAAAACCAAAATAAGACCAATTTCAAATGACTGTTTAATAAAGACGTCACCAACACTTGCCTTTCTGATGCGAGTCTTTGAGAACTACAATATTATGCAATTATACTTCAAACAGAATGTATCTAAAGCACTTTGCAGAGATAAGAACTTTGCACAGTTAAGATAGGAATGTGCGTACAGTGCCTTTTACCAAGCCTCTACATATGGGGCACTTGCGTAATGAAGGTGCACACTCTTTACACACCACCAGGTGCCCACATGGTATAAAGACAATGTTGACCTCTTTATCCATGCATACTTTACATGTCCGTTCTTCTTGAAGTCTTCGCAGCTGTTCCTCCATTGGCAAGTCTGTAGAAAAAAAAACCCCAGAACATATTACTTTAATAAAGAGTTTCCAATATTACGCAGTCTTTCAGGGTGGGATCTGTATCTGATTCCCTTAGTGAAAAAGCTACAAACTAAACAAAAAAAAATCCCCAAAAGACTAAAAACAAAAGCAAAAACTCTCATATTTGAGGATACCTGAAAGATCTTGACTCGGTGATACAGCTTCATTTGTCTGGGCTGAAATTGCAGCGAAAAGAACATAAAATGGATTGTCAGTAATATGCTGTGGTGTACGTTTTTTTGGAATTCTCCCTGCATACTTTAAAAAAATAAATAAAAAAATCTACAGTGTCCTTTGGGCATCACCTTTTTTTTTTTTTTTTTTTTTTTTTTTTAAGGGGTATCCCCTTTGTGTGTTCCTACCCACTATAACATGTCAACTGTAACAGGTTTTACAGACACAAACACACTGAACACTCAATTTACAGACAAAAAATATAACTAAAAAAAAAATGATATAAAAGGTTAAATACCCATTAGCTCTCTTAAGAGGTACACATCATTCTTTTTGATCCAGTTGCGGAACACCTCTGCTGCCGCATTCCCCTTTGACAAGACCAAGTCGATGAGCTGACCCGTCTGCTGCTTGACTGATGTGCAGTTGCGTATCGTGTCATACTCCTTCTGTGAAATGACGTTCTCCTCCAACAGATGATCCATTAGGCTCTGGACGCTTTTCAAACGCTGTGTCAGGGCAGCATGGTGCTTCTTCAAAAATGTAAATCCATCTACAAACAAAAAAGGAAAAAAAGTTACACACTGACATTCACCACACTGGATTTGCACTGGCAAATGAACCTGCATGACGGTGAAGACACACCTGACGCCATTGCCTCTGCAAACATTTCTCGTTCCTCCTCTCTTTTTTCATCCTCAGCACTCAGCAGGTCAGACACCAGTTCCTGGACGGTTTTATAGTTCTCTCCACTAGTGAGAATTTTGCTTTGGACAGTCTGCTTCACTAAACTGCGGTCAAAGCCCATTTCTAAGGCTGCTTTCACCACAGGTGTGTTCATCATTATAGCATCTTCTGAGCGCTCTTCTCCTGGACCCAAATGTACAACTACGAATACAAATGAACAGAAAATAATCAGACACAAGTACCACTCGTTTAAACCACGGTGCTACTGAATTCTCAATCCAGGTGCCAATTCATTTTCTACAACAGCATGGAATTCTTCATATTCTTTACTTACCAGGTGGATCAACAAATTCTCTTGAGTCTCCATTGTTCAGCAGCTATGGGGATAAAATTAAGATTAAGATGAATCTCCTGTGGTAATAAAATGTTATGAAGCATACAGTATACAGATTTCTTTGCCGTGACATACCTGTTCAAACAATCTTGGAAATCTGGCTTGGATCTGATGAACAAACTCTTGCCCCTTTTCTTGCAAAAGATACTCGCATCTAGAACCAGAAAGTGATTTAATAAGAGAGAGTTTGAACCACAAAAAACTGAATAGAAAGAGACATTGAGAGACAAAAATCACTTTACCTTGGAAACCATTTGGCATGTTCAACCCAGGGATCGTCTCCTGATTCCCAACATCTGAGTCCTCCGTCACAACAGAAGCACTTTACATCATCATTGCGGCCTACAAACAAGCAATGTTCCTTAGATCTCATGCTGAACAAATACAAAAGACAAACGAAAATGAATGAAAGCTCTACTGTACTCACCAACGTAGTAAAAACCAGCCTTAGCTAGCTGGTCTGGGCGGACAGGTATTCTTGCAGGCCAGTTAACAAATGTAAGCAGCCTTTCTTCACACTGCTGCATTGCTGGGTTGGACACATTGGCCAAACCACCAGATATTGGGATGTTATCAGCTCGGTCGCCTCTCACAAAGCGGCAGTTAGGGTAATGCCTCTGGTGCTCAGATAAAGCCCTATCTCCAGGCTCCCAGTTGCTCAGATGCCCACCACAGCTGAAGCAAGCCACTCTGTCTCCTTGGCTGAGATAATAGAAACCAGCCTTGGCAAGCTCGGCAGGGGTGATTGTAGCAAGCGTCCAGTTTTGAAAGCTGTCTAAGCGGTCCTGCTCACGTCGCATACTGGGATTGTGGCAAGCGGATGGCCTCTGATGGGACATGTCTTCCACACCACGAGATGACAGAGGGCTGGAGGGGGCAAGGTTGCTCATGTTTAGATACCCAGCTTGCTCATCTGTTGGGCCTGAAGCTGAAGTGACTGCAGGAAGGTTTAGTTGCAGGATAGTAGCATTGCGGAGAGGTGAAAAGGCTGAATGGGAGGAGGACAGGAGATTGGCAGTGGAAGGCAAGCTCTGAATGAAAGTGCAGTTGGGGGACATTTGCTTGTGCCTCTCGGCTGGACATTCTCCAGACTGCCAGTTGTCAATGGTGATGTTGCAGCGGAAACACTGGACTCTGTCACCTAGGCCAGTGTAGAAAAACCCGGCACGGGCAAGGCTTCTCTCGGTCACTGGTGCTGAGGAGGGGAACTTTGCAAAGGTCGATATGCGAAACAGTTCACTTGTATTATCATATTGTAGGTCTGCTGGTGCACTCGTACGACACAGACCTCTAAGGAAAGCACTATTTTGTAAGATTTCCATTATGGAGAGAAAAATAGGGATGCCCTCAGGGAGAAGGGCTTTATTCAGCACAACCAGGGTCTTATGTACACACTGGTGACTATACATGTGAGGTAAGCACTGAACTTAGGAGAACAACTGAGCAATGATGACATAACAATAAAACCCCTACTGTAACTTTCTGATCACAAGACTAGTGGACTAGTCATGAGCTGAACAACTTCTTTTCCCTTGACTGAAAAGGAATTTCTGACTGTCATAACACAACTGATACCAACTTTCCGTAAAGTCAAACCTGAATCACACCAAACCAAACTCCAACACCAGTGTTCCACCAATAATGAGCCAAAATACCAAATCGATGCAAAAACATTGCTGCTCATGACGTCTAAACGTGAACTCAAATCCACCCACAAGCAAAAAATGTGAGTTCTGTTAAAACAGAAAACTGAACTGAGCGAGTGTTATGTGAAAACTGAACTGAGTGACCAAGTCTATCTGCCTTCACCCAGGATCATTAACAAATTCAATAAACCACCCCAGACACGATCGAAACTTTAAACAAGACATCATGTGTTAATGACAAACCCTACAGTAACAGACTTCCTGGATGCGGTAAAGAAAGCCCTTCTCCCTGAGGACATCCCTTATGGTTGGATTTACATATCCATGTGTGAAGGTTTAAGATAATTATGAAATTAAATTATGTTCCTTTGAGAGGCAGAAATCTGATTTGGTAGGAGAAATCCCTTTGCCTCAGCAGTGCAGTTACCTGGGGATAAAAACAAAAATGTCATTTGATGTTCCACTTTCTAATTGCACTGACTACACAAAGGTGTCCAGTATTCTACACAAAGGGCCAGTGTGGGTGCAGATTTTCATTTTTAACCAGCGGAATCAGATGTCATCAACTGATCTTGCCTTTCAGTAGACTCAGTTGTTGCTTCCACTTGGTTGAAATGAAAACCTGTGTCAGTATCGGCCTTTTTACTGACGCATAAGACAAAGATGATTGCATGTGGATGAACAGTATGTGTAAGCCTCCTGCCCTTATTACTCAGCAAGCATGTGTTAGTCATGGGGCTGTGTCTTAAGAACAAAATGTTTTATACAGAGGAAGTTTTGCTTTGGTGTTCTGAGTGGTTCTTCAAATAGCGTTCTGATTGGTCCTGGTCCTTCAATTAGCGTTCTGATTGGTCGTGGTCCTTCAATTAGTGTTCTGATTGGTCCAACACAATACACCATTTAAAAAAAGCCTGGTATAGCTATAATAATAGGCTTGTATGTTTGACTTACCCCACCTAGCTAGATATTAAGTATATCTAGATAGTAATTCATTATACAGTTAAAATCTGTGTAGGACATCTAGTTTAAACAAACAATGGAACGCCATAGTGACCCTATTTGGCATTGTGTAAACCGCTCACTTCCTTACAATGACAAAGAACTTCCCGGTATCTATTCAAATTACCGAGGTGTTTTACTGGCTCTTACATTTATTAAAGCTTTCAACCAAAAACGTCTAACTCAGCCCTATACATCCCCTTAAAAGCATTGCCTTCATTTCTTTCTTTTTTTTGTGTGTGTGTGTGTGTGTGAGAAAGACCACAAATTTCGCCATCTGAGCTCAGACACAGCCGAATCTGTCAGTCTCCATTTTGGAGCTGGTTTCTCTGTATCCGTATTGAGAGAATACAACGAGTAAAAACAACGATACTGAAAAAGAAACCAACAAAAAACAACAACAACAAAATCCCACTGGCTAATATTCATCGAACAAAGACTGTTTAAAAGAGTCAGAGTTAGACTCACCACATAAGGTCTACAACTGAAGACAGACGACGCTTCGAGGTTATTGGTGTTTCTTGTTCTCAAAATGGCTCCTGACGCCAGCCGAAATACTCCCTAATGTCACGTAAAGGCAATGCTATGCCAATTATGTATAGACATAGATGTATACTACAGGTATTATTTAATTACTATTTTTCTAGAAAGAGATTTTTGTAGATGGTTTTTTTTTTTTTTTTAAATCACGTTTGGTTCGTTGAAACGCCTCAGAACAGTATTATAGAGTAAAAGCTCTCTAGCGCTAAAGTTTAGGTTTATATTATTATTATTATTTTAGAATTACGTCATTAACATCGCTTAATGTGCTTTATGAATGCAGAAAGGATACTAAATATAATTTAACTGCAAGCAGAAATAAAATTTAACTTACCGTAACTTATTTGAACTTAATCCAGAAGGCTGGGTTAGTCAGCAGGTCCTCCGTATCTGCGTGCTGCTGCGGATGTGGCGTACATGGAACGTTGTGTAACTTGTATATGATTACTGGGAAGGAAGAGTCAGGTACTTTCCAGCGAATTCACCCAATGAGCGTGTACTGGTTACGTATGATTTAAACTTAGTTTGTTTATTCTTTGATCGTTTATTTTAAATATACGCAAAAAATACACTGCAAAAAAATTATAACACGGTTTTGTTTTTTTTTGTTTTTTTTTAATGACATTTTGATTCTCCATAATTGGCATATCTTGTAAACACATACACGTAGTCGCCTTTCCCATTCACACACAAAGATTTTCCGGATTATTTTCTGTTGGGGTTTTTTTTTTTTTCTTCTTCAAGTGAATTCGAATGAGGAAGAGGATCGAGGTAGACATTTCTCACTACATTTTTTATTATTTTTCTTTTTTGTAGACGTGTGCACTTTTATATCAACTATGTTGATGGACGAATGTAAACGGGATTAAAATGATTCGGAGCAATTGGATAAAACAAACAAACAAAAACGAAATGACCACTGCTGCTGTTTCCATTGCTTACATGATTAAAACGATTTTTTCCAAGCTATTTGCATACCGTTTTGCATTTTCGTTTCTTCGTTAAAGGAAACCCACCGCATACTACGTGGTTTGTACCAAAAGTTCCGTTTCCACTGACGTTGCAGTAGTTCATGAAATTCTGCTAAACAAGAACTGATTGGGTAAACAGAGTAAAAGCAATTATTTAAAAAAAAAAAAAAATTATTTTGTTGTTAAATTCAAAAATGGATATTAATTCGAATTGTTCAGTTTGTAATAAATCTGATGAGATATTTTGGGATTGCTCTCATGTAAAGTAATTTGTGTAGATTAATTGAATTGACAATATTTATGGGACTTTTTCTTTGGAATTAGAAAATGATATATTATGATTTTTCTATCTATCTATCTATCTATCTATCTATCTATCTATCTATCTATCTATCTATCTATATATATATATATAGCTAAACATCATATACATAACTGGAAATACAGTAAAACCAAGCCATTGTTTTTGATTCTTGAGATTAAATATGCAAGGAAATGGACAGTCGATTGGATTGTCCATGGTTACCATAAGGTTGCAAGCAGTGGCTGAAAGGGAGATCAGAGAGTTGTGTAGGGATATCACAAGACCCTGACCTTGGGATGAATCACCTGGAATGCCCCATATTTCAGTAGTTTCGGGTTCATAAACCATCATTTATGCTGAGATCTGAGCAAAAGCTGTGGTATGGGAGGGAAGGAGAAGATGAGTCGAGGGTCATCAGCATAACAGTGTGAAGAGAACCCATGTGAGGATATAACACTATATATATATATATATATATATATATATATATATATATATACACTTAGGATATATATATTCTACATATATAAGTATAGAGGGAGAATTGTATGTACACATATATATCTTTATCATACAAAAAAAAACAATTTTGTGGATCAGGAGTATTATTTTGAAAAAAAAAAAACATTTTTATTTGATTAAAATAACTTAAAACTTGCATTGGCTAGAGGCAATTATTGTAAATAAGTATAAATTATTTTATGTGAAAGTTGGCACAAATCCTGTGTTCGTGTGGTTGGAAATGTTGACTGATGATTACGATACAGGTACATGATGTATAGAAACAGATCACTAACCTTTCCTACACAGTGTCAAAACAAGTAACATTCTCACGTCTGTACAGCATGAACTTTAAAGCTTGCTTATCAAATGACTAAGTGTCTACGTTTATTTTCTAGATGACCTTTAGGTAAAATTATCCACCTGGTCTCTGCTGCTTTTTCTACATAGGTTCACACAAAACCTAGACACCAACTCACCACACCCACTCAGTTATTCACTATACTAACACTATAGACAATTTAGAGATGTCAATAAACATTTGTCATTCAACATTTGCATGGGAAGGAAACGCCTCAAGCTCAGGGGACAGAGTACAGGCAAATGTAATAACCACTAAGACTCCTTATATTATGTAAAATAAGTTTGGGGTTTTTTTTCTTCACACCCATGTGCATGTCCTATCAAGATCTAGGGTGTCTATAAAACATGATGACATATATATAAAATATCAACTATTGCACCTTTATCACACATCAGTTAATTAATATCCCACTTGCCCAATGAAAGCATCCAACAGAAGGAATTGATTGATGGTTGAATGTTTAAACAAAAAAAAATCCATTGTATTTTGTGTAATTAATTCTTGTATTTAAATAATGTTCCTGCATTTTAAAAGATCTTGACTTGATTCTTTGTCAAAGCAATCCAAAGACCAAGCTATAGTAAAACATGAAACTAAAATGTTACATTAAATAATCGAAAAGAGACGAGATGAGAAATGTTATATAATGGTAGCTGGAAATGATTTGTGTTGTAGAGAGGTAAGATTGTGAGGTTGTTAATGTTTTTGGACGGTATAGATATAATTACAAAAATGTATGTTGCTAACGATGGTGGGAGATGAGAGATGTGGAGATGAGGGAAGAAGCAAGGTGAGACGAGATTTTTTGTTCTTCCTTTTTTTTTTTACTGACTGTGACGTAAGTGTGGATAGGTATAGAAGGTTATTTTTCTGGCGTAGTTCAAAGTCACAAAAATTTCCCAGTGTCAGCAGGGGTTTCCTTTGTGTTATCTGTGTCAGTTCCTGCTGTAAAAACACATTTATATATGTTTAATATTTGCTACTTATATATGTAGGTAAGACTAGTTGGCAGTATATTGACAAAAGAAATACACCAAAGAAAAAAATGCTCATGAATTGTTCAGGAGCACACAACACCATTATTAGAAAACAGACCAATGCCAAAACAGTGGTATAAGACATATACGTGTCTTTTGAAAGGATCAATGCACAGATAGGCAAATGTCTGCTCGCTGTCTCTTCCAGAGGGATAACACAAGCCGTAAACATCCTGGAGAAAAGTGGAAGAGAAATTAAATACAAGAATGATATCCATTTTCTTTATTGCATTACTCTTTTATATGATTAATCTTTAAAACCAAAAGGCAGACAATGAGACATGAGAGCAATAAACAACTATTCCAGAGTATTTCATCTAACGCACTAGTCCTAAGTATAGAGTATACGTGTCAAACTGGATCCACAAGGGGCCGGTGTGCGTGCAGGTTTTCATTCTAACCAAGCAGAAGCCACGCCTGAGTCTACTGAAAGCCAAGATCAGTTGATTAAACAGGTGGAATCAGGTGTGGCTTCTGCTCGGTTGGAATGAAAACCTGCACCCACACCGGCCCCTTGTGGATCCGGTTTGACACGTAGGGTACAGAGGATCAAAAGAACAAGTGATCTTGAGCTTTGTAAAATTACTACGTGAACAGAATTGGCAAATATGTTAACTTTCTATGTGTGTATGTAATATTAAACAACAGAGGAGTGTATATATTAAAGCTCAACTTTAAATTGGATTGTAGATACATACGTAAGCAGAGACTTTCAAAATCGTTGATACGACACTGATCTCCTTTGTCTCCGAATCTTTCTGAACACTATGGAGCAATGAAATTGCATCATTAAGTTTTCAGTGCAAACATTACTGTACAGTTGACATGATGTAACTCTTTCAACATCCATTTCCGATACAGAACATACCTATACAAACAGTTCCATCTGTGCCAAAATATGTTGATTGCCTCGAACAGTTATTTATTTATAACAGTTAGTTATATATTTATTTCAAAAGCGGTTTCTGATGAGTATTTGCCTCGTCATTGTGCTCTTCTGCCTGTTGCCTACTTATCTTTTCCACTGTAGCTTCATTTCTTCTACTGTTGAAAATGAAACTTCCTACATATAAAATCCATTAGTGCCTGACTGATGATTCATTGACTATTCTTTCTTAAATAGGTTTCTGTATGATGTTAATCTTCAGGCATGTGACATCATAGTGTTAGTGATGTTATTAACAAAAGGAATTCCCAATAAGATTTACCAGCTTTCATTGCGTCATGGCATCAAAGTTTCAGGCACACTTCCACAATTTTATTGAGTTAACTCGAGTAAAAAAAAAAAACCCATGACTGCATGAGGATGTGGTTGGGAGTCATCAGGTCTCAGGTAGTTACTGATGTATTCACTGTGACATGAAAATGAGTGCTTTGAGTCTTTGTTAATAACAACACTTTTTCAGATTGGTTTATTATTCCTCTTAGATTATGTGAAGTATTCCTTCTATACATCCTTATGTCAGTTGTTGCTATAGAATTAACATAACCAATATGATCTAAAAAAAATGTCCTCATACTTTTGGCCATACTGTAGGGGTGTAAAAATACACTCTGATCACGATTTGACTTTGAAATATTTTTTATTTGTATAAATTTGAATGAAAAATTATGACTAATGATATAATTATATAATTATAAAGGTCGACATTTACCCAGGATCAGTTCATATCTTATTAACCTCTTCAAGCAAAGGGATAAGGCTTGGTCCAAATATCATTTATCTTGGGACTCTACTGAACTACAGACAACTGAGGAGTTAATGCAAAACTAAAACAAAAAATGCAAAATCCAGCTATTATAATGATTAATGAAATTATTACTGATCCTTTACTTTTTTCTTTTTTTTTTTACTTATTTTTTACTTTTTATTTAAAAGTAAAAAATTACTTTTTTTTTTTTTTTTTTAATTAAAAGTACTACTAATAGTACTATTTTTAAGCCTCAAGCATTTCTCTTCTACCTGTGGCTCCCAACCTTTATATTTATATGGTATATCTAGTTGATCTAGTTGATATATAACTGGCATATTTCATGCTACATGTATGTTTAAATCAAGTAGTAGTGCTGGCTTCCATCAAATGGTCTGAACTGGCTGCTCATGTTTTAATGTATTCCCTAGCTGACATATTTCATTTGTTTTTGTCTACAATTCCTCCATTATTGAAGTGTGCCAGTAGAGTTGGGTGATATGTCCTAAAAATTGAATCTACGCTTTTTTAAAACAAAATTCGATTTTAAAACGATTATTTTTCTGTAAAAAAAACCCCCCAAAAAAACACTAGAGACTACCTGATAGATTTTTAAAAAAAAAATTTGAGCAAAAACAATAGAACCACACATATGAACTGCAAACTTACTTTCGCTGACAAGTTTTTTGTTGTTGTTGTTATTTTACAAAATCAATAATCAACATAAAAAACCTTTTTTGGGGATTAATAAAGTGCAAACTTTCACCAGTCTTTACAAGTTCTAATTATTCTAGCAAAATAAAGTAATATAACAAAATATGAGGGATTTGTGATGTGCGAACTGCAGACTTAACTTAAATCACTTTTTTTTAAATAAAATAAATAGTTGTCACCTGGAAAAAAAAAATCCCTAAAAAAACTATTTTGTAAAGCAGTTCAACATTCAACTAACATGATCAATAAAATCAAACAGGAGCCAGACATCATTTTACAACTGTGTACATGGACACAATCAGGGGCGTGAGGGTGATAATGAGGGTATAATAGTAAAACATATAAATAAATAAATAAATAAATAAATAAATGTTTGAATAAAAGGGTAGGATGGTAAACTTATTGCAGCATTCCACTGTATTGCATAGATGTGTATAACATTTGAGTACTGAACAAGCCAAATACGATGCTTCCTGATCTCGCGCGCGCGGGCGGACACACACACACACACACACACACACACACACACACACACACACACACACACACACTTGTCCTCTGATCCACGGAGAGGACCCGTTTTCGTCGCCATTTTTAACATTTCTACTCAGAATTCTGCGATTCTTCATAAACTCTACACAAATTCATGATTGCCTCAGTTCCCTTTAAATGTCATATGAACACGGCGGCAGACTTCCGGCTCCTCCCCGTCTATCAGCGCGTTCAGGAAACTCAGAACTACGAAAGCTCCCTCTGCCAAACCACAGCGAAATCGTAAAATCGATTTTCATTTTCGACATAAACCATAAATTCGAATTAATCGCGCAGCTCTATGTGCCAGAGTTACCCATCTTTTGAAAGACAGAGAACCATCTGATGTGATTAACTATATAAACTGATTTAAATCATTTGTACTGTTGCAAAAAAAAAAAAAAAACTATTTAAGTACGTTATCTTTCATCAGTTATCACAACATATTAATTTGTTAAACTAATTTAACCACATCCCAGTTTGGACCTAACTATCCCCACCACTAGAGCTACAGAGAACATCAACGATTGCAATTTTTTTTTATTTAACCCTTTCAGTTTTTGACATGGTAGATCACCATGTTCTCCCTGATGAGCTTGATTCTAAAAGGTGAACACTTCTGGTTTAATTCCTATTATTATAATAGATACCGGTATGGTGTATTTCAAGGTTGTCAGTCTGATCAAGGGTTCCACAAGGCTACATCTTTGTTCTGTTTTTATTATTAAAGATTTACCTAAAATGTCTACAAACTGTTCTATTAACCTTTATGTGGTTGACACTGTTATTTACACCTCTAATTACAAATCCAGAATTCTGTCAGATTTGGTTCAGGACAGGTTTCATTACAAAAAAAAAAAACAAACAAAAAAAAACTTGTATTAAATAAGAAGTCCTGTGGTGTTTGCTATGTGACGGTCATCATTATCTTTTGATTTTCATATTATTTTTTAATGATAATTAAATAAATGAGCTTTTTTTAAACTATCTTGTACTGGATTGACCCTGAATTCTCCTTTATGAATCATATTGATTTCAATACAAAAAGAACATATGGCTATCTGAGCTCTCTTTATCGTTCAGTTATATCGTTTGCTTTCCCGTTTATGTCACGAAAAGAATAACTGACCAGTTAATATGACCTATTATTGTGTATTAAAATACCACCAACTCTTACATTAAATCTCCCAATGGTTTATACAATACTTGTTTCGAGGTGTCCTCATCATTGTTTTTTTGAACAAATCACTTAACTGGTTGTATGGAATAAAATCACTGTCAAAAATAATCGTAGGTAATTCAGAACATTTGTGTGTAATTTTAATTTACTCGTGCGTAATTTAAAAGTATTGTATGTAATTCTCTGTTTTGTCCGAGTTGGATTCCAAAATCTACGACCACGTCAGTTTACAGATACGAAATTTTGTGTTTGTTAGAGTACAACTCCAAAATCTACGACCACGTCAGTTTACAGATACGAAATTTTGTGTTTGTTAGAGTACAACTCCAAAATCTACGACCACGTCAGTTTACAGATACGAAATTTTGTGTTTGTTAGAGTACAACTCCAAAATCTACGACCACGTCAGTTTACAGATAAGAAATTTTGTGTTTGTTAGAGTACAACTCCAAAATCTACGACCACGACAGTTTACAGATAAGAAATTTTGTGTTTGTTAGAGTACAACTCCAAAATCTACGACCACGACAGTATACAGACACAACGCTAGTTTTCACAGTCTAGTTTTCACTGTCGTGGTCGTAGATTTTGGAATCCAACTCGGACAAAACAGAGAATTACATACAATACTTTTAAATTACGCACAAGTAAATTAAAATTACACACAAATGTTCTGAATTGCGTACGATTATTTTTGACAGTGATTTTATTCCATACCTCAGAGAGCAATTCGTTCATTTTGTATTGACCTCCTATAGGTTCTGTATGGGAAACATGATTATCTCCTAAATCATTTGTTCATCATGTGACGAGAGAGGCTTCGGTTATGCAGTCTGTTTTATTGTTCGATATTAAATATATGAAATATTGGGAAATATTAATTAGTTAATTTGCTCTTTCTCTGCTTTTGACTGTCTGTAAACAATTTTTTCCCCCTAGTGTTTGTCCTGCATGAAGGCAGGGTCCGCTGTTTTTTTGTTTTTTTTGTGACGGATCAACTGACCCGCATGATTTGGCACAGGTTTTACACCGGATGCCCTTCCTGTCGCAACCCTCCCATTTTTTATCCGCTGGACCACCAGGGTTCGTCTGTCTGTAAACAAATATTACTTAATAAAATAAACTGAGCCTACAAACATAAAGTGCCTATTGTTTGTGATTTTGCTGGTATTTCTGATTTTCCTATGCAATCTGGACATATTGTTCTAACATTTGCATAAATTGTATAAAAATTTTTTTGTATAATTAGTATAAAAAGATTTGTCATAAAGGACACAGTGGCATAACATAAAAGCAGATAACAGTATGGATTTAAATAATTAATCTAATCACTAGATTGGAATCCACTGTGAACAAGAATCAAATTTGTGTGTCCCATCATACGGATAAAGTTTAAAGCATTAATCAACTCTAACCCTGCTAAGTAGTGAATTAATCATTTCTGTTTTCTACAATTTGGCCTTGGTTGATTTATAGTTTTGTCTTACTCTAAATGTGCTCAACCTTTTGTATAAGTAGACGTGTCGAGGTAATTGGCTATTAACACATAACACTAATTATATTCTAATAAAATGAACGAAATGACCTGCACAGTGGCCAGAGGGATTTTGAGTCATTCTTCTTGCAGAATAGTGGCCAGGTCACTACGTGATGCTGGTGGAGGAAAACATTTCCTGACTCGCTCCTCCAAAACACCCCAAGTGGCTCAATAATATTTAGATCTGGTGACTGTGCAGGCCATGGGAAATGTTCAACTTCACTTTCATGTTCATCAAACCACTCTGTCACCAGTCTTGCTGTGTGTATTGGTGCATTATCATCCTGATACACGGCACCGCCTTCAGGATACAATGTTTGAACCATTGGGTGCACATGGTCCTCCAGAATGGTTCGGTAGTCCTTGGCAGTGACACGCCCATCTAGCACAAGTATTGGGCCTAGGGAATGCCATGATATTGCAGCCCAAACCATCACTGATCCACCCCCATGCTTCACTCTGGGCATGCAACAGTCTGGGTGGTACGCTTCTTTGGGGCTTCTCCACACCGTAACTCTCCCGGATGTGGGAAAGACAGTGAAGGTGGACTCATCAGAGAACAATACGTTTCATATTGTCCACAGCCCAAGATTTTCGCTGCTGGCACCATTGAAACCAACGTTTGGCATTGGCACGAGTGACCAAAGGTTTGGCTATAGCAGCCCGGCCATGGACATTGACCCTGTGGAGCTCCCGACGGACAGTTTTGGTGGAAACAGGAGAGTTGAGGTGCACATTTAATTCTGCATTGAGTTGGGCAGCTGTGGTTTTATGGATACAATCCGGGTTAGCACCCGGACACCCCTTTCAGACAGCTTCCTCTTGTGTCCACAGTTACTCCTGTTGGATGTGGTTCGTCCTTCTTGGTGGTATGCTGACATTACCCTGGATACCGTGGCTCTTGATACATCACAAAGACTTGCTGTCTTAGTCACAGATGCGCCAGCGAGACATGCACCAACAATTTGTCCTCTTTTGAACTCTGATATGTCACCCATAATGTTGTGTGCATTGCAATATTTTAAGCAAAACTGTGCTATTACTCTGCTAATTAAACCTTCACACTCTGCTCTTACTGGTGGAATGTGCAATCAATGAAGATTGGCCACCAGGCTGGTCAAATTTAGCCACAAAACCTCCAACACTAAATTGGCCAGTGTTTCAGTTTCATTGTCCAACCCCTGTATATCTGAACTCTATGATGGAGACCTCTAGTGTTCAAACAGTGCAATTGCATTAGATACATAATCCATAGAATGATTTGCAGAATGTGAATTACACATTTCCACGACACACATTGTCAATTTTTTTGCATCGCAATCTATCATATAGTGTATTAGTGTATCGTACATTAATATGAACATTAATATGAACTTGTGATTTGAATTCTAGATGGAACTACTATCAGAGCCTCTATTATAGTAAATTAATCCATACCTTCTGATCATATGAGAATTCAGAATCTGTGTGTATAATCTAAATTAAATTAAGTAAATGATATCAAGATAATTTGCCAATTAATTTTTTTAAGATAGTGATATTTTGAGTATACTATTTACTCAAAGACTTACCTCACCAATTCTTTATAAATTGTTTTTGCAGTTTCAATGTAGGGACTGATCACGTCTTCGTACTGGCAGAGTTCGCCACCCAGGACAAGGTGCTTAAACAGCCTAAACAGGAACTCCTGCCGGTCACACGGACTGACCACATGATAGTTTTCAGAAACCTCTTCAAGCAGCATCTAAAACACATCAATTAGTACACAAGGCATTTTGCTTAAATGGAGGTTAAGCAAATGTCGCCAGATCTAAAATGATTTGAGTACTGCATGTTTACCATCCGCAACTCATCAAAATCAGGATGTACTTCATGGTAACATTTGGCAATGTGACCAGAAGGATGCACAATTCCATTGGAGAAAATTGGATCAAATATGTCCAGAGACACTTTAGTGCACGGAACAAGTTCCACCTCCACACGTATAACTTCTCTGTCTATTGAAAAAAAAAAAAGGCATTTAGCAACATGTAATTCTTAACTGTACACAAACTGAATCTAAATGTAAACCTAGCTGTGACAACACCAGCTTACCCAGAGGTTTCCACACGCCTGATGTGTCCAACACACGCAAGTTGTTTTTCACACAAGGGTCCTGAAAGAATTTCTAAACAAAATACAGGTCACCTTAACAATTAATAAAATAATACTGCTGTGAATAAAATAACTAAAGCAGAACTCACCAGAGTAAAGTCATCCTTCATGTAAGACTGAAACATCTGGTCAAAGTTAAAGGCCTGGATGGAAATTCTCCCCAACATGGACCTGAAATAATATACAGAAGGAATTATAACATCAATCAGAATCAGAAACAGCAAAGACAAGATCTGGTCACATGAAGAGACTGATAATGCTTGAATCAAGGCTATATTATGGGAATAAAGGAGCTGGGTAGGCTTTTTGTCATGATAGCCATTAAATTAGTGGTTTGAGATACAGCCAGGGGCCTGCCATTTGGTTGAACTACTATTAGGCCACAGTTTGACTAGTCACTTGAATCAAATGGCTTTTATTTAAATGTCAAGGCAAATGATGATTGCTTGACCCTAAAGTCTTCTGTCCTTGGAAAGTTCAGGAATATGATTGAAATCATATTATCGTATACACTTGATTAATATTCCTAAAATAAAGCTGAGCTGAAAAGGGCTGTTAAATTCATTGGGTACAAATCATTTGAGAATCCCTAGCATTATATTTCTATACACTTAGTGTAAATGGGTTTAAACACAACAGAGCCATGTTATATTAGCTTAGACACTATTATGCCACAAATAAAACAAAAAGAAAACTATAAAAATATTAACCAGTCTTCCAACAAAACCCAAAACCTTTGTACTGAAGGTATTATTAAGAGGTTACACTTAGATCTTGGGACTGTGAATGATAATAAAATGGTGCAGTTGGTTTAAAAGGTCAGTTGTTAAACAAATATACAGTAGCACACTGCTGGGGTATTCTGACATTTTCCATCCAGAGACTGATTTAATTGTAAATTAAAGTCTACAGACACCCTTTAACACAGATTTCTTTCATGAACAAAATATAGATTGGGATTTCCAACTGTGTGCTGTACATCACAGATCCCTCTGGTCACATGAGCTCACTTTGAGAACCACCGATTTAGAGGTATCAGAACCCTGGCTATATCTATATATATATATTTAAATAATCGATTCTTAATTCACTTATTTCTAAATTTTCAAATTTTAGAGAACTTACAGTAATACCTATAGCTTGATGTTTAACCAAATATGATTTATTTAAAAATACACTATGTTGCCAGAAGTTTTGGGACACCCCTCCAGATCATTGAATTCAAGTGTTGTTTTTCAGGAGTTGGGCTCGGCCCCTTAGTTCCAGCTTCAGCATACCAAGACATTTTGGACAATTCCATGCTCCCAACTTTGTGGGAACAGTTTGGGGATGACCCCTTCCTGTTCCACCATGACTGCACACCAGTGCACAAAGCAAGGTCCATAAAGACATGGATGAGTGAGATTGTTGTGGAAGAACTTGACTGACCTGCACAGAGTCCTGACCTCAACCCCATAGAACACCTTTGGGATGAATTTGAGCAGAACCTGCGGGCCAGACCTTCTCGTCCAAACATCAGTGCCTGACCTCACAAATGTGCTTCTAGAGGAATGGTCAAAAAGTCAAACCTTCCTTAACCTAATGGAAAGCCTTCCCAGAAGAGTTGAAGCTGTTATAGCTGCAAAGGGCGGACCAACTCCATATTATGTTCATGTGCATGTAAAGGCAGACGTTCCAAAACTTTTGGCAACATAGTGTATAAAACTGTATAACGAGATTCTAGCACGTGTAGCTAGGTGACTTGGCTTGTTGCCTAGCTACCGTTTTCTGCGTTATGAGAAACCGAACTAAATAACTAGCTAAAGCGTTTAAAGAAAAAACACAGTTAACAGCGCCGTTTCCTCACCATTTCATCAACAGCTCCGATATACACGGATCTTCCAGGAACTTAAATTTTTTGTTGGGAAGCTGATTAAATATAAAGGTTTGACCGATTTCACGAGTTTCACTCGCCATGTTGGCTGTTGCCATGGAAACACTGGAACGAGCTTGTCGTGTCCAGGGCAAACGTTTTCGCTTCCCATGATCCCTTGCACCTATTACGCACACTGTAAACCTTGAAAAAGTCTGGGTTTTTTTCTATTGGAAATTATATAAAATTTACTCAAAATATTATGTCTATTTACTGCTATTAATTTATTTTCATTAATTTTCAAATGAAATTGAATCAGAAAGAAGCAGTAACAAAAATTATGCAATTAAAAAAAAAAAAAAAAATATATATATATATATATATATATATATATATATATATATATATATATATATATATATATATATATAAACACTATTATTAACAGTTATTTAATAATAAATAAATAAATAAATAAATAAATAAATAAATAAATAAATAAATGTGTAAACATTATGGAGTATAAACAAACAAACAAACAAACAAATAATCTTCAAAAGTCAGGGTCGAGTCGGAGTGAATCCAGAGCCTATCCTGGGAACACTGGGCATGGGCAGGGTAAACACCCTGGATTGGACGCTTGTCCACTGCAGGCCACCATACATACACCTAGGGGCAATTTAGTGTAGACGATCCACCCCCTGGGAGGTGGGTGAAGAAAATCTGAGAACCAAGAGGAAACCCACACACAGGGACAACATGGACTGCAACATGAGCTCAGGGTTGAACCAGAGACACTGATGGTGTGAAGTTGCAACACTTCCTGTTACATCATTGTGGCACCTAATAAACATACAAAACAGAAATACACACAACTAGGTACACACCAATTGCCTGTGTCATAGGTGTTGATAACCGTAATGTTACAGTGTACAGTATCAAATATTTTTTAGATTTCTATAATATTTCTTTAAAGAAGAAATAACTAAAATATTGTGTTTTACAGCATATAATAGCTTTGTGTATCATCTTAAACCTCTCTTAAATCACACTAGGCTAATAATTCTGCCTACGTAGATGTGGTACCCATCCGTTCCTGGTGAAAGTGCGCTTACTCAGCACAGCTATGTAATGCCCAACAGATGTGTTCCCAGAGCTCCTCTGATTGTGATGAGATTTTTTTCATACAATGAAACACACTCAGTTCTGTGTGGGCAATAATGAGGGCCAACAAAAGCAACGTCCACTTTTGCTGACATCCCACCTCACAGTGTTACTTTTGCAAAGCCAGGCTGGACCCTGCTGTGCTCCTGGAAGGAATGTGTTTTACATATGCTCCTCTCTGAGCCCTGCTGCTTTCCACCGCTTACATGGCAATCCAAAGTGTCACATTTCCATCCAACATCTGGATTTCATAGCTCATACAGGATGTTGTCAAAGTGCAATAAAACAACAGTGGTTTACAATTGTTATTGTATAGATTGTGGACAGAAAGCAAGAGAAAATTTGCCGTGGTCCAGACAGCAGTGCAGTCGCTCTTTTCTTGTACTGCGGCCAAAGAGGCAGTCCCAGAGCATACGGCTTCTCAGTATCTTCACCTTTCATTGAGAGGTGTACAGCTTCATGCGCTCACTGAGCTCAGCATAACTCAGAAAACATGATTTGGATCATCTTGTTTTGGCTTCATATGTTCCCAAATCTTCTTGCTTTACCCAACATGACTGTGGTGAGTCTTTTTTATCCTGTCAGCTCATGTTTTGCCTTGTTTTCATCCTTCATTTCAGTTTCTACTTGGCTGAAAAAAATATTCTAAACAGATTCGAAGATATGCCTTCTTGTGTTCTTGGATTGTTTCTGTTTCACTGCTATTTCGGTGTATGACGTACTCTACTGAGCATGAAAAAGTTATTTTCTTTTTTTTTTCAAACCACAAGCCTTAAGCAGACCAGTTAACATGCCATGGAATACAAAGGAATAGTTTTGCTTTTTAATTACTGTTTAATGTGCAGATCACATGACATTCTCCTAAAACAGGACATAAACAGTGCTCCACTTGATGAGCCCGTGACGTTCGCTGAGGACTTTGAGGATGCATCTGCTCGGAACCAGAAAGAAGAAATTGTCAGAAATGTGGATAGAGAAAAGTGTACAGTGCCATGTGAGATGACAGCAAAACTCATGCAGGATGAGAAGCATTCTTGGTGCAGTATGTATTTCAACATATGAATGTTTCTTAGTGTGCTTGTCATTGAGTCTGAATCAATTAGGAGATTATTAAGGTGGTTACTGTACACTTAAAAAGTGATTTGATGTAAATTAGGTAACCTCCAGCATGCCCTGACAACATATACCAGGAGCACCAGAAAACTGATCCGAGATTTGATTGATGAACAGCAGAAGACTCTGGAATTCCTCTCTAACCAGGTATTTAAGTCTCCATACTGGACCGATTTTTCCAAAGACAGTGAAGTTCCACTGCATGACATTTAACTTTTCTCCTCTTCTGAGGTAATGGAACTTACAACCAAAGTCCACAGTCTCAGTCTAGATGTGCAGAGGAGCAACAGCGAGATGTTTTCTATGAAGCCCATGCATGCTCATGGTAATAACAAACAAACAATCAAACAAACAAACAAACAAACAAACAAATAAACAACAACAATTTTTGGTTATTGCTCTATGAGTTTATAATAATAATAATAATAATAACAGTAATTGTTATTATTATTATTATTATTATTATTATTATTATTATTATTATTATTATTATTATTAAACACTAGCTTGTTCACAGGTAGAGACTGCAGTGACATCAAGGAAACACTAGAGGCAGTAACACCAAAAATTCCAAGTGGTGTTTATATTATTCAACCTGACAACTCTGAGCTTTTGTTTGAGGTAAAATGCTTTCTTCATTACATAAAATTCTGTTTTTATTCAAAACCCAAATGATAACTTGCATTTGAGTTATAAACATAAGACTTTCCACTTAATCCAGGTATTTTGTGAGATGGATTACATGGAAGGAGGCTGGACAGTCATCCAGAGGCGGACTGATGGCCTGACTGACTTTAAACGTGCATGGTCAAGCTATCTGGATGGATTTGGACCCCTTCCAGGTCTGTGGCTTAATTATCTAAATAGGGCCTTTGGCACATTTTGTTGTTTTTCGTGCTCAAACACGAACATTAATTACATGATTAGTTGAAACATGTGTGAAGGGAGAAAAAGAACAGGACAAGGGGTGCTTGAGTACCTCTGTAGCCTCAGATTCCTGTTCCTGCCTGACCCGATTTGGTTTTCTACTGTTATTGCCCATCCACCTCAAGACTTGATATGTTCATAGATGCTTTTCTGGTCAATGCAGTTGTAAAAAGTGTTTGTTTAAATTGACTGCCTTCCAATCAGCTTGTACCAGTTTGGCCATTCTCTTCTGCCACAAAACACCCTCTCATGGCATGGTTTATGTTTTATATTTTATTTATTTCCATTATATTCAAACTCTAGAGACTGTTGCACATTAAATATTCCAGGAAACGTCTGAATTCCAGCAGTTTTTGAAATACCCAACCCAGCCCATCTGGCACCAATAACCATGCCACGGTCACTGAGATCACATTTTTCCCCTTATTCTGATGTTTGTTGTGAACATTAAGAGCAGCTCTTGATCTGTATCTGCATGGTTCCATGCACTGCACTGCTGCCACGTGACTGGCCGATTGGATTATTACATGTACAGGTGTGCCTATTATAGGGGAAATAAACACAGTATTCTTGCCTCTTGTTTCTGTGTTTACTGAAGGAGAACACTGGCTCGGTTTGAGGAAGGTGCACAGTATTGTGAGTCAGAAGAACACACGCTTTAAGCTTCAAGTATCCTTCGTCTCTCAAGATGATTCCACGGCGTATGCCTCTTACGACAACTTCTGGCTTGAAGACGAGAGTAAATTCTTTGCAATTCATCTCGGCAGATATGCTGGTAGTGCAGGTGAGATACTTTGCTATTCTTTGCCACACCTGTAAATATCTGGATTAAGCACATTGGCTATGATTAAGGAACTGTTTAGGAAGGAGGTATATGCAGTTTATGTGACATGTTGATCATGGGTTATTATGATCGTATAATAGTACAAGAAAAAAAGTCTTTTTGCATTTACAAAGTCATCCCATCCAAGTATATTATAAACTCACCTTGTAATTTTCATTTATTATATGCATTTGCAAATTTGGTCTAACTTCAAAAGTCAGTTTTATTCAATACTACTTAGTTAGATTAAAGAAACACCCTTGCTAATGTTTCAAAGAAAATTATCTAGCTAAAAGACTTGGTTTTAGTGGTCCATTTGAACAATACATACAGTACCTTGTGTAAGTATTCACCCCTTGAACTGTTTTGCATTTTGTAGTCTTACAGCCTGGAACTGAAATGCACTTGATCAGGATTATATCTTAAATGTTGAATGTTGTCATTGCATAAGTATTTACCCCACATGGCTATGATTTTTTTCTGGTGCAACCATTTGTCATCAAAAGTGACATAGTTAGTTAAAAAGAGGCGACCTGTATGCCATTAAAGTGTCATGTGATCTTAATATACGTATTGTTCCTGTTCCTGGAAGGCTTCTGAGTTCGTTATTCGTTACTTCATCATGGTGCTATCAAATCAGGTCTGGACAAAGTTGTGGAAAACAACTCAAAAGGTTTGGTTAGGAAACAATGTCTCAAATGTCCCACAGATTGCTGTTAAACCCATTACTAAAACAAGAATGCAGCACATCTGCTTAGAGGAGTCTGGGAAGCAAAAATCAGTTACTGTGAATGGATATGATTAATCAAAAAAGATGTGGGAATTCCTGATTTAGTGTAACTGAATCTAAACACATCCATGGAAAGCGCATTTTAACATCTGTGCTGTTAAACTGGGACATGAGTTATTGGGCGGACATGGAGCACAGACAGCAGGCACAATAATTCCTTTAATGCATGGATTCTTACACATTTGTACTGCCTGTGTGGTTGAATATCTAAAAGATAGGGTAAAAGTTTATGTAACAGGTTCATCAGCAGTCCAAATATCACAGACTTTAGAGAGAGAGAGAGAGAGAGAGAGAGAGAGAAGAAATGGCTGTGAGCTTTTTTAGGGAGCTAAAAGTGTAAACTTTTATTTGTGAGTCGATTCACTGAAGCAGCTGAAATTCACATTAATAATAAAATGGCTTCCTTAGCGGTCTAGGCATAACCTCAAATAGGAGGGGTTTTAGTTTAACTTTACACTGAAGTAAAATACCATATGTAAAGTGTTTCTAAAATATTTTTTTCAATGCACTTGACAGAAGGATCTCTCTTAGACTGATGCATGAAATGTCTCAATACTTTATATCCTGTTTTTAGGATATAAAAAAGTCATAAAGATATGACTTTAAGTCCTGTATAGTGATGGTCAGCACATAATGGGAACTATTCTAAACTAAGTTATAATTGTTAAGCCTTTCATCACACTCATGAAGCTTTTTTGTTTCTTTACCGGCAGGTGACGCTTTTAGAGGATATGAGCAAGAGCAGAACCAGGACACGGCACCTTTCAGCACGTCAGATGTGGATAACGACGGCTGCATTCCTTTCTGTACTTTCGATGGGAAAGCCGTCGAGAGCTGCAGCGTGCAACACAACAACACAGGCTGGTGGTTTAATCAGTGCGGCCGGGCGAACCTCAACGGCTCACCGCTGGATCAAGATCGTTCTACTCAGCCGCACATTCACTGGGACACGTGGACTAAGAACGGAGAACCTGTCAGCATCAAGTCAGTGACGATGAAGATCAGGAGAGTTGAAGGCTCAAATCTGAAATAGGCGTTTCACGACTGTAAAGTTAGCAGATTGTGGAATATTTCATTTATTTCTAGTCAATTAAATCAGTCAAAAATATTGATGCAAATTTTTAAACAAACCAAAAGCATATTCATCTAATATTCCTCTTTTGATCTGAAATGTCAATTTCGTCTATAGGAACTGTTTATAACAAATTGGTATTGCAATTGATGATGCAGTGCTGGATGACTGAGAACATTCTTTAGCAAAAAATTCAGAATTGTAAATTTTTTTATTGTGGCACATTAACAGTGCATTAGTCTGCACTAAAAAAAAAAGAAAAAAGAATTAGCCATCTGAGCAGGTTTACACATAATTTAAACTAACTTGAGATAATGTCATTCCTAAGGGATCTAATTGAATGTGTTGAGGTGTAATGCAGACCATCACAAACAGTTCATCTTACCACCCTGAAGTTGAATATTTTGATCTGAATGCACACCATAAAGCGGTTTATTTCCCCAAAACAACAGCAACTTGCTACCACACTTTTCTATTCATTAAAGAACACATTACACTTGTATAAATTTAGTTGTATTTAATGATGTCTGCGAAACAAGTTCATGCTATCACGTATGTTAGAGCAGCTCTAAACTTCTTTCCATCACTTTTTTCTCTTTTATCAGTAAGGAAAAAAATCCCAGAAAACACATAGTCTTCTGTTCTAAACAATTTCCTGGGGAAACTTCAAAAAGTAAGCCAGAAAAGGAAGATAGTAAGATAGAAAACCTAGCGTCTGTTAGGAAGCACTGACACTGGAGAAAAAGAAAAAAATCTGAAAAAATTCCAGTTCTTTTTTTTTTCTTTTGGATCAGACTGACCAATCATACTTGACAATTAAGCAGCATTGTGGCATAACATAAGTTAAATCATTCTAATGTAGGTCCATTAACCTGGTAGACAAATGAAAGTAGCTGCATAGTGTGTGGCCCTCGGGTCACATCGCTGTCCTAATGTAAATACATCAGCAGTTATCTGTGTGTGTTAAACCATCTGTACAATGTCTGTTCAGAGCACTGTGATCATTTTGTCCTTTCTGAGACTAAACAAAACACCAGAGCTTCAGGGAAGCACCGTATGAACAGGATCTTACATAGCACATGACAGATAGCTTGAACATTTGGATATGAGGAGGGTCCAGACAGTAGGGACAGATAGCATGCAGTACACCTGCACCCCAGTGATGCAGAGACAGCCATTGCAGTCTGGCCTTACTTTACTTAGTTTAGGAATCTCTAAAAAGACATTGCTATGGGTCTGTGTTTGGTCTGTCTTTTTTTATTAGCAATATTAAGTATAGCAGGACATACACTATATGTCCAAAAGTTTTCGGACACTTGATCATCACATCCATATGTGGGCTTACCCCCAAAATATTGCCACACAGTTGTTTTTTCATGCTGTAGTATTAATTGGTATTTCCCCCTCACTGGGATTCAAACCTTTTCCAGCATGACAGGTTTGCCAAGATACTTGTGGTGTGGAGACCATTGACCTCAACTCCACAGGACGCCCTTGGGATGAACTGAAATGCCGACTGCACCTCAGGCGTCCTCACACAGCATCACACCTCACTAATTTTCTTTTATGGTCCATCCATCCATCCATCCATCCAAATTCTGTACTGCTGTTCCCACACAGGGTCACAGAGCGTTAAGTCTATCCTAAGGTACCCAGTGCTCAATGCAGGGGACACACTGGACAGGGTACCAACCCATCACACACACTTACACACCATTCACATGCTATTGACAATTTAGAGATGCCAATCAGCCTGTCGGTCAAATGCATGACTTTGGTCTGGGGAGGAAACTAGAATGCCTGGAGGAAACCCCTGAAGCAAAGGTGTAGGGCAAACATGCTATTTACTAATCAACTGTGCCCTACTGAATGAGCAAAGATCCAAATTACATGCCTTCCGAAAAGAATGAAGCTTAACAATCGCAAAAACGGAAATAAATCTGAAATAAGATGTTCGACAAGCATATAATGGTGTGGTGATCCGGTGTCCACAAAACATCTGGCAAAATAATGTATATGATCATGTTTTCTTTATAAAACACTTTGTAAACTTTCACAGAAAACTGGTGTTTCTTGTGAAAGCAACACGATGGAATTTAATGTTTTGTTTTAATATATATAATAATACATTTAGTTAAAAACCCAACGTGATCGAGCAGTTTTTGAAGTGGGATGATAGTGTCAGCAAAGATGCCTTATTTCAGATCTTCTTTTCTTCTGGGGCCTTATTTTATTCAAATGGAGCTTGTGGTTCAAATAAATCTTGTGAATTAATTTTTCTTGAAGCAACATATGCTCACTGTTCAAGTGATAAAAGCTGTGAGAACAAATGTTGCTATGTATAAAAAGTTACTAGAAATGAGTTTATCAGACTATTGCAAATGGCAGTAAAACATACATCAGTAACATTTACCTCAGATACGTTGGATCAATTACTGAGAAAAGACAACGAATGCTATGACTATGAATGGAACACTGAATGAACAAATATAGCATTAACATCTGTGAGGTCCACCACATTTACATACGTCATCATTGTGCCATTTTTTCCTGACTTTGTTGTCATGAGTAGGTGAAATATATGAAATGTCATAAGCTTGAACATGCCTGGAAGCCCAGTCCCTAGAAAAGGAGCTTAAAATAGTCTCTGATTGCAGCAGCCATCTGTATCAAACACTATCAACATGAGGAATGAACCAAGACAGTGGCTTCCCATGACCCTCTCTGTGGTATTTACCTTTTGACCCCATCCGTTGGGCTTATATATCCTCGAGGAGCATTTTGGACACCGGCGTAGCTGTGTGCGCACGTAGTCAGCTAATTATGTGGGTCTGCATACAAACACATAATTTAGCGGAAAAGGGAGGACTAGGAGAAAGTGAGCTACAAAATGGAGTGTCTAATATGATTGGTCAGTGTGGAATTCCATTGAAGGCATTTCCCACAGCTGGATCTGCAGCCCAGAACAAACAAATCACTTTCTTGGGAATAGAGATACGAACTCATAGACTTCTTCTTCTGCATCTTCATAGTAGGTTTTGCTGCATATGGGAAGCAAATTTTGTTCAACAATACTGTTAGTGTCTGTTTTTCTAGGTGATTTTAGCCAGTTCAGATAGCTAGCAAACAATTTTATTGTTTTTTGACCTGTTAAAAAATGTCACTTTTAAGTTGTTTCGAAGTTACTTTCCAGAAGAGTTGCATTTGAGTTAAAAAAAATAAAAGGAAAAATGCCGAGTCTCAGTCTAATTGTAGAACGTAAACAGAGGATTAGATAGACCAAGCAAAGATGTTAAATGTCTTGTTTGTTGCCAAAGGATTGAAGATGCTGCCACACTGCCAAAATTCCTAGATACTCTGTATTACCTCAAGTTTTAAACAGCAGCAGCGCACAGGACGGTAGGAGAAGGTGTTTTGTCTGAGCGTAGTACACAGTCCATCCATTCCTGCTTGATGTTTGGATTATGAGTACTGGCGGCTAATCGTGCCTTAGAGGCGCTTGGGTTTTATTGCTTCGGTTGGAAAAATGAATCAAAGGAGACCTGTTTTGGAAGAAAATAATACATCAGAATTACACTCGAATGGAAGGAGGAACAGAAGTAAAGACTGTCTTCTGGTGAACGCTGACTTCGGTGAGGACAGTTTTGGATACTATGGACATCACTATAGGTGAGTTTCCTCCTGATTTAGGGAGCAAGAAAATTACTTGAATGTAATCAACATTGTACTTAGGAAAGCTTTAGGACCGTTTAATTCATTTTCATACAGTTTAGCACTTCTCAAATAGGGTAACTATATATGCTCTAAAAGCTAGTTTATACAACAGGCAAAACGTCATAAAAAGGAAGCATCCTTAAAACATGATGTCTATAATCCAAAGCTTAAAAATATTTTTGCAAAAGCACCCTTAATGTAAATGTTTAAAATGAAAACTTCAAGAAGCTGGAAGTCCTTAAATCATTTTGGTTAGGCATTATCATATTGTACTGCATATGATTATATAAATTTCATTATCTATACATGTTTGTAAAAGTGTTTTGCTATCTTAGATCTGGGATAAATATCTGTGCTGGAGGAATATGAACTATTTAATTTTTAAAATTGAACAATACAGCAAAGAATTTTTTGGCTTAGTCTGATTAAAGGATAAAGCTATACTGCTTGCATGACTAGTTTTCCTAGTAGCTAATGAAAACTGGTAAAGAATCAAAGAATGAAATGAAACGATTTGTTACAAACAATTACGAAATGCACAGACAGGATAACTGTTGCATACTTTTTCTCAAATTTGTGTAAATGTCATAATAAGAGACAGCTTTTAACAATACCAACCATTTTAAAAGCCTGATCACAGAGCTGGTGAATTCTCTCAAAATTAAAACTCTCAAATTGGTCAAAAAGGGGTTGATTAATTGTCTAAAACTGTAGCTCTAACAGTTTTGGCTGCAAGGCAAATCACAAAGGTAAACATTAACAAAAGCTAACTTATATACTGTACATTACAGTACAATAAAATAAATATAAATATAACTATACAAAGTTACATATACCTCTCCGTAAAAATATATTACACAATTGCTATGGGTTAAGATGAATAAAACATTTCAGGACATGCTGTTATGCCAGCACACCCCTATGTGTTACATTTATTGTTTTATTACATAACAATCATGCATCCTGTATTTGTTAGTAATCATCTGACACTCATTTGACAATGATTATGCACAGTGCAGCAACTCCTTAAATTATTACCATAAATTCAAATTTTTCTGTAACTATAGAACTATTCTGTTCATATTCATTACATACTCTTACTTATACAATATGCTTTTAGTGACTGCACACATCAGTCTCGGCAGCTTGTGGCCAAGAGCAGGAGGCAGGCCTCCAGGGGTGCAGCGTATATGTTCAACGCACACCCCAACAGCCTGACAGCTGTGGAGGAGCGTTTCCTCGACGCTGCTGAATATGGAAACATCCCTGTAGTGCGGCGAATGCTTGAGGAGATCCCTGGGCTGGATGTGAACTGTGTGGACTACATGGGCCAGAATGCCTTGCAGATAGCAGTTGCGAATGAACATCTCGAGGTAACAGAACTCCTGTTGAAGAAGGACAACTTGTCTCGGATTGGCGACGCACTCCTTTTAGCTATAAGCAAAGGCTACATACGAATTGTTGAGGCCATCCTAAGTCACAAGGCCTTTGCTGACTCCCGTAGACTAACCGCCAGCCCAAGAGAGGCAGCAATGCATGATGACTTCTTTGCATATGACGAAGATGGGAGTCGCTTTTCTCATGACATCACGCCAATCATCCTGGCATCTCACTGCCATGAGTATGAGATCGTCCACATCCTCCTGGGCAGAGGAGCTAGTATCGAGCAACCCCATGACTATTTCTGTACCTGTGACACCTGCAATTACCACCAGAAATATGATTCATTCAGTCACTCATGCTCACGTATCAACGCCTACAGAGGCCTGGCCAGTCCAGCTTACCTCTCTCTGTCCAACGAAGATCCAGTGCTGGCTGCTTTAGAGCTCAGCAATGAACTTGCCTGTTTGGCAAATATTGAGAAGGAATTCAAGGTACGTCTAATATTATAGTTTAATTTTACTCCTATATGACTATATTTCTGCTTTACTAAATGGTATCCTTTATTAACCACTTTCCTAAGAATGATTATAGGAAACTCTCTATGCAATGCAAAAGCTTTGTAGTTGGGCTTCTGGATCTGTGTCGGAACACAGAGGAAGTGGAGGCCATTTTGAACGGCGAAGTCGATGAGAGCTCTGAACTACCCGGCCGACCGAGTCTCG
Organism: Hemibagrus wyckioides; assembly: GCF_019097595.1. Taxonomy (NCBI): domain Eukaryota; kingdom Metazoa; phylum Chordata; class Actinopteri; order Siluriformes; family Bagridae; genus Hemibagrus; species Hemibagrus wyckioides. The sequence continues at coordinate 14,117,808 of NC_080727.1, forward strand.
CCAGACTGAACCTTGCAATAAAATATGAACTTAAAAAGGTAAAGTGAAGCACTATGGGGGAAGTTAAGACACAAAGGGAAGGTATTTATTATCAGGATCATCTGCATGTAAGCAATAAACATTCTGGACATCCAGAACATTCTGTTATAGGAAAATAATCGACAACCATGTAGCGTGACATTGACTTTTACCACCCCAAAGTTGATTATTTTCCTACAGTTTAATGTGGTGGAATGTCTGTGAAACAAACCATCCCTTAATCAGCCTCTTTTGTTCTTCTTCCTGAAGGTAATATGAAAAGAATGCTGCTTGTCATGTTACCAAGTAACCACAAAATCCCCTGTCCTGAAGACTATCCTATGTTTGAACATTTAAAGCTTAGAAATAAACTTTTTGGCTGTTTGAAAGTACTAACACTGGAGGCTTTTTCCAAACATGCTAAATAAACTAAATCTGCTTACAGAAACCCTCAACAATCATACTTTTTTGGAACATGTGCATTAATAGAAACCTGTGATTTGTCACAGCTACACTCAACACTTTGCAATCAATAAGAACTGAGAATTTAGCAGCTCTTTGGTATAAATAAACATTGTAGTATTTCATATTGAAGCTTGGAGACTTGGAGATTTGTGATTGGCTATAAAATGTTAGTGGTGCTTAAATCTCAAGTCTGGTGTTGGTCACGTTGTTCAGATCTGGACAGCTGCGAACTTATAACCCACCTTCCTGAAAAGGAAGAAACATGCTTTTAAATTTTGCTAGAAGATTGTGTTTTTGAGATATAGAAATATAGGCTTTTATTCTAAGAGAGGATGTGTTATGTTATGTATGAAGTGTGATTCGATACTGACACCATCTAGTCGTGAAGTTTTTTGATTAATTGTTTTAAATGCTAGAAATAATGTTTTGACTTTGTCCCTTTTTACACACATTCCTGTGACATGTCCTAATCCCCAAAGGCCTTATTACTGACCACTTAGTAGCTTTGTATGTCCATGGTTTAAATCAAATATTGTAAGTAATGGTGTCTGATTCGGAAAGTATTAGCAAAAATACTTTTATGGTGGATTCTCTGGATGATGAAGTATTTATAGAAAAATCTTAGTATACTAGCATGTAAACTCTAGTGCATGACAGTTGTTCTAGTCTAGTAGGTTTATAAACAGTTTATTAAACTACACCTCAGCTTGCAAACTCCTGAGTGATTTGTCAGGAAGACACTTATATAAAGGATATTTTCCAGTTTTGTTTAAATCCTGAATGCTGATCAATTCCATTTTTTTGTGCCAAACAGTTTGTAGCACATCCTAATTGCCAGCAGCAGCTGCTCTCAATTTGGTATGAGAATCTGCCCGGATTGAGACAGCAGACCACATCTATCAAGTTTTTGGTGGTGCTGGGTGTTGTGATAGGACTGCCCTTCTTATCCATGGTGTACTGGGTGGCACCGTGTAGTAAGGTTAGTGAACTCATAGATAACTTCATGACAAAATAGACTTCATGATAAAACTTCATGCTGATACACTCTGTTGACCCTATAGCACACAGTTATAGAAGGGACATTATTTTATAGGATTATATAGTATTACCAGGCTATCCAGTGTTACTCAGATGAGGATGAGCTCCCTTTTGAGGCTTCTTCTTCATACTGACCACTGTTTAAAGCACTATAGGAATAAAATAGAACTGAATTGAAAATAAATGCTCAGGTTACACTGTGATTAAAATGATCCATAGAGAGGCATACATTATGGTGGCTTAAAGCAAAACACATTAACAAACATCAAATCCATGAAAACACAAAACCACATTCATAAAATGAACTCAAGCGGAAAGGCCAGGTCTGAAAGACAGCAGAAAATGGAGAGCTGCAGGATATTTACTGTAAAAGGAAATGAATCTAAATGAATGTAATAATGCTTTTACTATTTTAGACCTGCTATCAGCTTATCTTTCACCCTAAAGGAAGCTGGGTTATTCAGAAGAAAAATGATTCCTCACTATAATAACATACGTTACGTCACATTAAATCATTTTTCATGATATAACAGACTGGAATTCTTCCTGGAGATAGTCACATGCTGTGTCCTATCAGCAATGATCATGTGATGTTTCATCAGGAAATCTTTCATTTCCTGAATTTGCTGTCATGTTTCCGAATTTGCTGCAGTGTTTTTTTTGGTGTGTTTATTGAGTGCTTGTCATCTTTTTGGGTTGTTAATGTGTTTTTCACTTATGAGCCTCCTTAATACAGTCTTTTTTTTTCTCTTTTTTTTTTGAAGAAGGATGTCCTTCATAGTTCCCATGGTAATTAAAAATAGCAGTGCTTAAAATAGTTTATCATGTGGCTTCATGTGAAATAAATCTATGTAAAATAAATACAACAAAAAAGCCAGTCCAGATAAACAAATCCACTAAATGAAGTTATGTACAATGATTTTAGATATACAAAAAAGCCCTTTCAGCCCTTCAGACTTTTTTTTTTTGTTCTTCTCTACAGCTGGGGAAAATTATGCGAGGCCCTTTTCTGAAGTTTGTGGCTCATGGAGCATCTTTCACTATTTTCCTTGGCTTGTTAGTGTTCAATGCAGCTGATCGCTTCGATGGGAGCAAACTGCTGCCAAATATGACCGTCCAGGACTATCCAGCACAGCTGTTCCGCATGAAAACAACTCCCTTCACATGGATGGAGATGCTCATCATCTTCTGGGTAATAGGTCAGTCTGAGACTCATGTTCAGTGACCTTGAATAATACCAGTCAATAGCATGTTCTGCTATAACTCAAAATTCTGTAAGTACATACAGTCTACCGATGACTGGCTTTTGTTTCTTTAAGGGATGATCTGGGCAGAATGCAAAGAGATCTGGTGCCAGGGTCCGAGAGAGTACCTCCTCGAACCTTGGAATATGTTGGATTTTGGAATGTTAGCCATTTTTATAGCTTCCTTTGTGACAAGGTTACTGGCTTACTGGCATGCATCGATAGCACAAAGTTATGTTGATAAATACTACACGGATATAACAAATGTAACTTTACCAGAGGAGGTTGAATACTTCAGACTGGGTGAGTAAAAGCTTATAGTTAATCCAACATTTAGGTGGAATAAATATTGGCCAGTATTTTTGTATTTAATACAGGGAATCATCTCTCTCTCTCTCTCTCTCTCTCTCTCTCTGTCTCTCTCTCTCTCTCTCTCTCTCTCTCTATCATCCTAGCTCGTCTCTCCTGGCTGCCATCAGATCCACAGCTGGTTTCTGAAGCCCTGTATGCCATTGCAGTGGTTTTGAGTTTCTCTCGAATCGCATATATCCTTCCAGCCAATGAGAGCTTTGGACCACTGCAAATCTCTTTGGGAAGGACAGTAAAAGACATCTTCAAATTCATGGTGATCTTCATTCTGGTGTTTCTAGCCTTCATGATCGGAATGTTCAACCTGTATTCGTATTATTTGGGAGCTAAACAGAACGATGCATTCACAACGTAAGTAGTCGAGAAGATGTATGGAATAAAATACTATGAGTGCAGAAAAATGATCAGTGACTGGTGATGTTCAGCAGAAATACTGTCACCAACCTGAACGTAATGTAATATGACATAATTTTTTTATATACCTTATAAAGTGACTTCATTAATTGTTTGTTACCATACACTATACTATATCAGTTCTCTCAAACAACGTTATGTTTTTTTGGTTGTAATTTGGCTGATGTGAGGAGAGTATTGTTATATAGTACATGCCATTTAAAAGCCCTCTTACAAATCCCACAGTGTAGAAGAAAGCTTCAAAACACTGTTTTGGGCCATTTTTGGACTCTCTGAGGTCAAGTCAGTGGTTGTGAACAACGGACACAAGTTCATCGAGAACACCGGTTATGTGCTCTATGGAGTGTATAACGTCACTATGGTCATTGTGTTGCTCAACATGCTGATCGCTATGATCAACAGCTCCTTTCAGGAGATTGAGGTATTTCACTTCCTTTCATTTCACATTCCTGCATGATGAGAAGAAGAATGGCTTGCCAGTTTTAGTGAGAGGAGGTGACATTTTGCTGATGTAAGCCATCCCTAAACATGCAAATACTCAGACAATGATAGGAATACTTCAGTGGCACAATATAAAACTGCAAAATCCATCTAAGTGTGAATGTCTATAAGGAACTCAGAAAATACACAGTTCATGTGACTATAAATATTGAAGACATTTACATTTACATCATTTACTGTCTGGTGTCACCCAAATGAGGAAGAGGTTCCCTTCTGAGCCTGATTCCTCTAAAGGTTTCTTCCTCATATCATCACAGGGAGTTTTTCCTTACCAGCATCGCCTCAGGCTTGCTCCTTAGTAATTTAACATGTTTCTATACTTCTGTAAAGCTGCTTTGAGATGTCAGTTGTTAAAAGCGCTTTACAAATAAATTGAATTGAATTGAATGGATACAAGAAAGTTTCATAAAGGCCTGTAACCATGCAATAATTTTAGTTTTAGTGTAACTTTAAATTAGTCATGCACATAACCATGAACAGACATAAACTAATGCTAAGTGATAATGACTAGCTCTGACGATATAAACCAGCTTGCCTGTGAGCTCCTAGCTATAAAACGTTCTAGCTATAAAAGCTTGGCTACATAAATACAAAATGCAGCCAACATGTTTTATCATGGCTTTTGCGAATATAAACAATTACTGTTCTTCTGTCCGGTCCGTCACATTTGTTAGAATTTCTTCAAACGTTTAATCAAAGATTCCTTTTAAGAAGTCAAAATTATTGAGATGGAAGATTTTGGGATTTCACCCTCTCTAGTAAACAAATGCTATTGTGAACTAATTATAAAGAACATGGGTAATGTCAGTTGTGCTGTACTCTTCCTCCACTGTGAACATTTATCTTCTGAATGATGCCAGATATAGAGAAAGTCACTCACTAACACCTCCTTTTTTCACTTACAAGCTATCATGAGTTTTCTAGCTAATCATGAAGCTGTAATATGATGATCTTTAAAGTATCTTAGTTGGTGTATAACGAATCTTACATATTTCATATTGTGAATTGCTGTTGCAGGACTGTCAGGGCGGCTCACAGCATCTCAGGAACACCATGTTAAAAATCTCATTTAACAATCATGTTTTAACAAACTAATTCTACGCACTACATTGTTAAGCATAAAGTACAGATGCCTGAAAATAATATAACAAAACAAACTAAGGACTAAGATAGCTTCCTATCCTGAAACCTTGGAACAGTATCTTCCTGACATCAGTAGTTTTCTAGAAGAGGAATTTACCTGTCTTAAATGGATGACTTAAATTTAATTGCTGTATTATCTCTAGTTATAAATATTTATCTACCTTGATCCTGCCTGTCTTCTGCAGTCTTGGTACATCCTGGTCTCTTTGATGCTTGCAGGATGATGCAGATGTGGAGTGGAAATTTGCCAGGGCCAAACTATGGTTCTCCTACTTTGAGGAGGGCAGGACCCTCCCTGTGCCATTCAACCTGGTGCCAAGCCCAAAATCTATGCTCAGCCTGGGCCTGGGTGTAAAGTCACTGCTGATGAAACTCTTTCACAAACACAGAGCCATTATGAAGACCGAGGCAGAACTCAGTGAGGTGACACATACACAAACTGTAATCCATCATCATAATCCCTCTAATTTCCTCAATAATTTCTCGTTCACATCAGCTTCTACCTTCTACTACCGACTAATTCTAAGCACTGTGTTAAAGTAAAACGTTTTTAATTGTTCTCTTATCAAATCCTGCAATTTGTAACTAACACTATGAATAAATACATGAAATATATTTTTAAATATAATAAACTTACTAACCTAATACCCTACTTTCTTGGTCAACCTGTCCAGATAGGAGAGAGCAAAAGCAACAAAATGACCAGTCATCGTTATCAGGTATGACAATTAAATCAGCTTATTGCTTTCCTATTCAGTTCACTCATCATAATCAGATTCACACGTTTCTTTTCCCTCAAATGTAGCCAGCCATGAGATGGTTGGTGTCTGTTGAGTCATTGTAACTCATTGTAATCACCGGAAGTGACACTGTGTCCAAAACCACATCTGCAGGTCTGTGTGACTTCCCTAAAGAAGTGGAAATGGTTTATGGCAGGTAGTCTTGGAGATAATTTAACCAAGACAGACTTCCTGGATCCCAAGATTCCAGGGGGAATGTTCATGCTAGGTTTTTTTTAAACTCATTAAGAACTATGACATAAGTTCCCTTAGTCTGTCAACGGTATCACGGGGCCGACCCTATGGGTACAGGCTTTTACATTTTTTTCCTCGTTCACTGCATCACTTATTAACCAGTGGAATTTAAGTTGAGGTTGATTGACTAAAAGAGCAGAAGGTTTAAGATCTGAAAGATTATAAAAATGTCACCTGGTCTTTGCTCAGTATTCAGTTGCCGAGTTTCATTGAACCTGTTACCAGTGTAGCCTCAGATTCCTGTTTCGGGCTGAGAGGAGTGGAACCTGGAGTGCTTTTCATTTGTTGTTGCCTCATGGTTTAATGTGTTGTGCATTCTGAGAACTTTTCTGTTCACTATTCTGGCCGTTCACCTCTGACCTTTTTCATCAACAAGCTGTTTTTGCAGACAAGCTCTTGACCTGCATTTGAATGGTTTTATACATTGTGCTGCTGCCACATGGTTGACTGATTGGACAATTTCGTGAATTAAATAAATTGACCTCTAGGTGTAAATGCTTCACCAACAAGTGCACTTGCACAATTTAGAGTCCTGTTACAATATGAGAGTGGCTGTTTTATTAAGTACTTCATTTAACAAAATTTAGGAACGGTTTGCTTATTTTTAGTTAAATGCGTTCGCTAGAATTAAAACACAAAAACACTCCACATTAAGAAGTTTGACGGGCAGTGTAAATACAGCCCCTAAAATCTTTTCCCTTTTATGGGAATATGTTAATAGCAGCTGTGTACGAATACACAGTTAGGCGTTGAAAACAGCGAAAAGAGAAGGAGAGAAAGCTCTGGTCTGTGTAGTGATAACCTCAGAAACTACACTGACCTAATAGTTCCTCATAGGCCATTGATTTCTGTTATAGAAAGGACATAAATCAGTTACAGTTACATTATTTACTGTTTAGTGTCACCCAAATGAGGATGGGTTCCCTTCTGAGCCTGGTTCCTCTCAAGGTTTCGTCCTCATCCCAGGGAGTTTTTCCTTGCCACTGTTGCCACAGGCTTGCTCATTAGGGATAAAATAAAATAGTTTAATCATTTAATTTAATTTAATAATTTATTCTTATTTCTGGGTATTTAGTTATTTTTTTTATTTTCATTTTTTCCCCTCCCCTTTTGCCATTTCTCTTCTTTTGTAAAGCTGCTTTGAGACAACGTTCATTGTATGCTGCATACTGCATGTATGACTAAAATGTCTTTTGAATTCATTGCAAATCTACACAGAAGATTATGAAGCGCCTGGTCAAGCGGTACATCATCAAAGCTCAAATGGACAAAGAATTTGATGAAGTTAACGAAGGTATTGCCTTTGGTTTGATGCTATTGGCTGAGGTGAATAAGTGACAGTGTATTTTATCATTAGTGAGTCACACTATGATTGTATTGCAGGTGAACTGAAGGAAATAAAGCAAGACATTTCCAGTTTGCGCTACGAGCTTCTTGAAGAAAAGACACACAACATGGAGCGCATGGCCGAACTTATCAGCAAACTTGAAAAACGCGTCTGTTTGCATGTGGAGTGACAGAAGTGTGTGTGCAAGACACACCGTCCACCAATGACCCTCACCAATCATAATAATTTGGCTTCTACTAATTTGGCAAATGAGCACAATTCAGAAAGCTGAGAAATCGGACTTTTGATGATAAATTCCTCAGCGCTGTGATTTAATTGTTTTTCTTTTACAGGATGCCTGAGGGTGCTACTGAGCATGTGCAGACTGAGTTCAGAGTGCAGAACTGTAGCCTCTTAGTCACTGGAACAATTGACAGTGTTACAACTCACGCTACTCCGCCTTATTTAAACAACAGAACCAATAACCAAGATAAAACGGTTACTAAGGATGAAAGAACGGACACTGTAAACACGCCGCATGAGCACCCAGTACGCTCCAATTCTTATGAACGTGGCCTTTTTTGTACAATGTGATACTATCTTGTGCTTGACTTAACTTGGTGTCATGAGTTTATGTGAGTTTCATATGGATTGGATTATAAGCATCTGCTGAGACGATCTGCACAAGAACCCAAGATGACTAAATGTGAAATAGAATTCTATTTTATTTTTTTTTTTTTGTAAATGGTTCATTTCATTATTTATGTAAAAACCTTTTGCAGTTTTCCATTTGTTAAACTGAAAAGGGACTGCATTTATAACACAAACTATAAATCATCATAGTTCAGTTCAGTTCTTCTCGTATCCTCTTTCACATTTCTATTTCTTTTCCCTTCCATAATCGGTGACGACGAGATTGTATGCCTCAAAGGAAGAAAAATAAAGCAAACAATAACAACACTTTATAGCAACTTTATCAGATTCGGAGAATATCAGTAACACTGAGGAGTATTCAAAGAACAGGAAAAAAACACATCAAAGAAATCCTTTTTTCTTCTTTTTTCCTTTTCAAAAGGACAATTTTCTTCTGCAGGACAATATTACAAAAAAAATAAAATAAAATAAAATAAAATACAGAAAATACAGTTTCAAATAAAAAGAAACAAACACATGGAATCAAAAACGAAACAAATACATGTAGTCAGGACCGAAACTGATCCGGAATTTAAGGCAAAAGGACTGACTGAAGAAATATGTATAATGATACGTACATTCCAAAGGGTACTGAGGGAAGTATTACAACAAACAAGCTTATTTATTCAACCAACCAATGGGTTTTTAATATTTGCTTTGGATGCTACTATTCTTAGCTAGGAACGTTTGGCCAAATATATAGCACATTAAAATATATTTTGAAGTAAAACGACCTTTTTTAGGACATTTGGTGTATGAAGATTGAGGAAGAATTTAAACAGCTTTTAAAAAAAAAAATTATAGAATTAATTGCTCAAGCCAAAAAGGCCACCTGTCTCTTTAATACATGTTGAAATGTGTAATTAAATAAAACTATGACAACCTCTCAATGTTATCATTATTATGAGGCTAACGAAAGGTGGAAGACTGGTATAAGTAAACCGTTTCGATAACACTGATGTATTTTGCCGTTTTTGTTATTATTTTTACTCTTAAACTGGGGTAAATGTTGTTTAAAATAGATTTTTGCTAAGAAAACGGTGATTCTAATAAAAACAAAACCATACAAACCTAAGAACATGGGTGAATTATGTATGACTTTGGAATGAACAGGTTAAAACATTCAGCAAAATATATTCAAATATAACATGCCCTATTATGGGCATGATGTAGGGCTTTGTGGACTATGGAATGGACAAATAATAATAATAATAATAATAATAATAATAACAATTTTGGCATTTCAGAGTGGCATTTGGGCTAATACTGGCAAGAATCATTTAAAGTTCTTTGAGAATGGCATTAGAATCATTGTAATCTACATCACTGCTCTATTTTAATCGTCCGTCCTCACGTACATTGAAATGGTAAACCAGTGTGAAATGAAATACAGCAGAATTATTAAGCAAAGGCGTGTCATTACGACGAATGCAAAACGACACGTACTATGACATCAACAGGGCTGACAACATACATTTGACATTAGCTTTTATACTTCTAATACATATCAGATGTGATTTTTTGCAGCAAGAAACTGAATTTGAATTGAAATAAATTAAAAATGGCAACAATAACAACAACAACAAAAAAATTAAGTCAGTGTAATGAAATGTGATGTTTTATGAAATGAAAGAATGAAGAGGCACAAAGAATACGCTTCGAGTACAGACTGTGTAACAGGTATCTGTGACTGTAACTGTAAGATGTAAATGTAACAAGCTGTTATATTTAGTACTTAGAGCTACATAGCAGGGATATTACTCTCAGAGCACACGTCATTACAGGTGGCACCGATTTAATGGATCGCTAATACTGACACTTACTACATTAATGCTATTAAGGAACAAATGACCTAAACAATGATGTCCTGCATCTGTTACGTCTGTTTCACCGTTTACACTAACTAAGACGAAAATGAAGGGATATACTGGAATAGGGTGGAAATGGTTCAGACACACTTTGTCAAGTCCTGGCTTCTGCTAACTCCAGTGACAGATAAAACAAAAAAAAATACATTCTAAGTTATATGGGAAAAAGTCACGTACCATCACATTCATCAGTGTGTTAATTGTAAGTTCTCCTTCATCACAGTAACTGAACTATAGTATAAGAAACAGAGACCTGCAATAAATGACAGGTCAATGTTTCTCACATTATCAGTTCAACTCATCAGATCCAGTCTGCGTGATCAGCCGCCTATAAATAATCTACCCTAGGGCTTACAGAGCCAAAGGCAAAACAGTAAGAAACAGAAAATATTATTATTATTATTATTATTATTATTATTATTATTATTATTTAGAAACCTTCTAATATCTACATCAAACATATATACTCTGTGGTTAATGTTGTATTTATAACCATTCATTTTTGAGCTACACATTCAATCTATTCACATACTGCATATCATGAATGTACAAAACAGTCCCTTTATGGAGAAATGATCACCATGGATACCATGGACTTGCTATGGCTGCTTTCAGGCCTGGCTAAAGGAACACCACGTAATTCTCTGGGATCAGTCCAGTCTTGCCATTATAAGTAGCTTGGAGCCACCCTGGTTCCACTGACGGGTGCACTGTGCAGACAAAGTAAGGAAAAAAAATTATGTCAATTAAAAAAAAAAAGGATTCACATCCAAATTTGGTCCTAATTCGATGTAGCTGTATTGTACATGTTAAGATCTTTAGACTATTTATGTGCTGTGGACTTTACATGTACAATACAGCTGCATCAGTGCAAAACAGTGCGCATAGAATACTGTGTTTATTATTTAAATACATTAACAAATGTTTTCTTTGTGTTATTGTGCATTTCTTATGTTCCGGCATCTATCAGTTTTAGTGAAGAAGACATGGTCTTTTTCCTGTCCGTCTCTCTGTAAGAGATGTGTCCATGTTCCTTCTTCCCATCAGTTCCAGAGAAGGGAAAGTTAGCTGTCGGTCTCACTTAAGACGGCGTTACTTCAGTCTCTGTCAGGCATATTGGAAAAGACTCTGCTCCTGATTCACATGCTATTGCATTTAAACTGCTATACATTGTATATTTAGGATATTTTAGTTCCATCATTTTCCTATCTGGTTTTCTTCCTTATTTGGTCTTGGCCATTTTAGACCCAACCACAAGTCAGCTTTCCTCTATCATATGACAGCTACCAAATGGGGAGGGTAAAGGCTAACACATGCTTCCTCTGAGACATGTAAAGCCAGCCACCTGCATCAATTCAAACCGCTGTGTGTCACAGAACAGAATCTGCTCTCTTCCACATACCCGAGTTCATGAATGATTGCTCAATGTCACTATGATTGACAAGGGAAAGAGTGTATGAGAGTTTCCCTCCCCCCCAGACAGGACCCCATTTTCGCTCTATTAGACTCCTGCTCCTCGTTGAGATTCGAACATTTTCTATTGCGCCACTCCAAAAGCGTTCCATCGTATTATTGCATCTGGATGTGCACGTACTGTGTGAAGAGCGCTGTAGACTTTATTCTGCAATGCATGATAATTTTATGCTGTTTTCATAAAGTGTGTGTGTATTTACCATTGTTGAAGACAGCTCCCTTAGGGAAGCTGAGTTCATGGCTGTGCTCCGCTTGGCAGGAATACATGGCTTTGGCCTCCCTGTAATCATATCAGAGGAGGTGAGTTAGAAAAAACACAGCTGGAGAGACTAGCTCGCCTGATGATAATGATGAAGTGGACAGGGTCAGAGGTGAAGTCGAGACTGAAGAGTATGCACAGGCGAAATCAACTACCAAAGATCTATTTTGAGATTACAAAACCAACAGGGCTCCTAATATAGAAAGCAAACACAAGCAAAAGCAACATTGTGTGACAATCTGTGTGAAATGTTGTGGCACAATGGGGCTAAATATTATAACAGAGTGGTGAAACTAATAGCGATCATGCTTTGCTCCATGTCTGATAATGTACCTTCCACCAGTAGACGGCTGGGAGACCACAGGGCTCTCGAACAACGCTGCTCTGGAAGCCACCCTACAACAGTAAACAGTGTGTGTCAAATACAAAGCGCGTAATGCAAATTAATCAGTTGCACTCACGAAGTTTAGTTTCTGAGCGCTTTACACGTAACCTGAGAGTGACAGTTTATTTAACGGCGGCTCCAAACAGACTCGTCTTCTCTGAAACAAGTATGATTTTTTTTTTTTTTTGCAGTAGAAGTTATGATGAAAGGCAAAAAGCATTTTAGTTTGGATACTCTATGAAAGCACTTTGGCATTGGAGACAACGTTAGCGGCCAGCACTGTGGTCTAAGGTCACCACTCAGTGATGGTCAAAACTACCCAAGAGGACTGTGTCCACGCTTTTATTCCTTTTATGCCTTTTGCATTATCAAGGTCCTGAGTTTTGTAGAATACATAAAAGACTTTGTTTCAAAAAAGGAACAATTGCTAAAGTGTTTAAAGAGCAGCGTTATTGATTTAATAAAATGATATAATTCATTTATATTATTTCTTATACCATTTTGTTGTCGTCCTCTCTCTGTGAGTAGTATTTTCTTTTATAGAGTCTGGTGGGAGTCATTAAATGTAAATCAGCTGTAGCGTTAATGGCTGATGGAACTGAGTGTTTATTTCACTGCATACAATAAAGCCATTTTGTAAAATTTATGGCAAAAACAGTTCATATTTTCAAGGAATTAAATATACACAACACCATCTGCAAGCATTTAAAGTAGTGTTGAATTGATGACATGTCTAAGTAGTTTTTGTATTGTGTGTTTGAGGTGTTTGTATTGTGCAACATGCTTCTGACACACCTGTCCCAAAGTAAATCATCAGCAATTAGTAAGAGCAGCAATGAGTAAGAGTTTGAGGTGAGGACAGCTTACACAGAGCCAGGTCTTTGGTATCCGTTGCTTCCTGATGAGTCCAGGCTGCATCTTCCTGCATCTTTAACAGGGAGGTCTGGTAAAGGCAGTGACTTCAGGCTGTCTCTGTTGCTGCCAAAAACCAGACTCTGAACTGAACCATGGCAGCTCCGGAAACCTACATGAAACACACAAAAAGCTTTTCATGTTTTTATGTGATAGAGAAGGAATTCAATTTCAGAGTGTGATGATGGGGTGGACAGATGAGGCCTGATTTAAAGACAGAGTTTCTGTTACCACTCCAAAAATGTTTTCTTCCTCTTATACCACAGCTATTTATCAATTCCTTATTTCAATTAAAGAACAGCACATTGTACTTTTTATGATATCTAACTGTTTCCTGCAGATACAACAAAACAAAAAACCTTAAAGTAACATCTTTACCTTTGACTATAACAAAGCACTGACACTAGGAATCTCCTTAAATGTTGTTGTTTTTTCAGCTGCTCCCTGTTTGGGGTCGCCACAGCAGATCATTTGGACCACATGGTTTGATTTGGCACAGGTTTTAAACCAGATTCCCTTCCTGGCACAACCCTCCCATTTTATCCAAGCTTGGGACCAGCACTGAGAGCTGAACTCTTTAGTGGCTTGGTTAGCTCCCTGCCCAGGAATCAAACCTGGGCTGCAGCAATGATAGCATGGGATCCTGCCGCTGGAACACCGGGAACCTTAACTGGAATCTCCTTAAATAAACCCTCATTATTATAAACCAGAGGTTTGCTTTGCAGCTGGGACTATTGTCAGAACTATTGAAAGAAAATGAATCACCTTCTAACCAGTAAGATTCCAGAATTCTATAGCGCTTTGGTATGAATGTAACTTAATATATCATTCAGAACCAAAACATGAATACAGAGTTATTTGCCTTTACCTTGTCTGCTATTTTCTAATATTTAAATGCTTGTATGTTAAATGTTATATATTGCTAGTATGGACTGAGTGTGCTTTTCTGTGTCCTCACCTTCAGAGATGTGTAGGGAGGTGAGGGAGGAGCAGGAGGACACACTGGACATGCGACCTGATCTCTGCACCTCTGTGTTCTCCTCCTCAGCTCTGTTAGGCAGCTCCGGAGCTGGAGAAGCTCGCTCTGGTGGGAGAACACTAAGAGCCTCCTCCCACTCTCCGTCTGTCTTAGCTGCATCCTCTTTGGAGCTGGAGTCAGGACTGGTGGTGCCACCTGGGCTCTTAGGGCCGTCAGAGGACGGGGACGGAGTGGTCCAGCACAGGCTGCCAGAGATCTTGTGTTTGGAGCGTGAGGGAGATGCTGCCTTGGAGCAGCCGTTCCTCTCTGACGAGTGAGAGGACAGAGACTCCAGGCTGCCCATGGGCGTGCTGCTGGGACTGCTGCTGAATGTGTCGCCTACGGCAGAAGAAGGGGGACAGCATGCGCCTAGATTTACAAAAGGCAAAATTAAAAAAGACTCACTGAAGTTAAAATAGCAGAAAGCTTCATCCTGGAAAGGGAGTCAACTAAAAATATTATGTTTCACTGGGAAATTTGTCATTGTGTTAATTATACATATCACATACAGGAGCAAAACCTGTTGTGGTTCAATCTGCCTCAGGGGTTATGAGACATTTTTTTGCTCACCACAGGTGTAAAGAGAGTTTATTTGAATTACTCTCAGCTTCAACCAGTCTGGCCATTCTCCTCTGACCTTATGCTTTTATAATGGCACTTCAGTACTCCTACTGTGGCAGTACCTTTTTTTGGTCTCATTACTGTTCCCATAGTTAAATATAACCTTAAAAATATGTAACATTCTGTAAATGCTGGAAGAGCAATCTTAGTGTAAAGTCTAGTGTAAAAACAGATGGTCATATTCATCAAAATGTATCAGAGTTCGAACATGTATATAGCTTTGCTACTAAGTCTTTTTGTTCTTATAGTATGAAAAATCTGATACTCTTAGAGAAATCTATTTCAGACATTTCTTTGGATCAATTCTAAACAGTTCATCTGCTGGTTACAATGATAATCCTACATAAATCATTAAATGATTTAAGATATTGTTCTAACAATAAATATAGATGGGTGAAAAGACAACCCGAAAGGCATAAAGACATAAAAATACAGCTGCAAATCATGAAAGTGAGACTGAAAATGGATACACACTGTCAGCATCAGCCAGGCAGAGAGCAGGCGTATACAGGCCTCTGGACTTGCGCGGGCCTGAGGATAGGCAGATGGCTTTGTTGCGGCGCGAGCTGGAACGAGACTGAGCCTGAGGCTGAGGTAGAGGCACGTTGGGATCTGGAGACTGATGAAAGATCTGAGGAACATCAGTGAAATTATACTCAGTATGCTTGCTGTTATAAATCACATCACACTAAACCTAAAAGCATGTCTGATAACAAAGACACTGTTGTCAGCCTATGCGGCAGGACGGTTATGAATTCTCCTCTATGTGTTTGCTAAACAGTGACACCTGCTGTTATGTTTAATTAAATAAACCAACCAACAATGAGTCAGCTTCACCTTCTCGTAGTTCTCTATGAGAATCTCCACCACAATGTTTTGAAATTTGATGTTCATCATGGCAGCCACGGTCTCCTCTTGGGAGCGCATCAGCGTAGGGCCAAAGATCACACCGAGATTGGATACCGTCATCAAATTCTTCTGGCTGTGCGTGGAAACGCTGTGAACGATGCACAAAGAAATTAGCTTCCACTACTGATGATGTACAAATTGTGAATGTAGACTGCATTATAATACTTCAAGGGTCCGTCAAGGGTTCTTTGAGCTGCTGAAGGCTCTAGTTTCACAAAGGGATCCTTTTAAACATCCCACAAAAGGATATATTGTTATAGAGCATTTAAACAGTTTCCACAGAAAGACAAAGCCAAGAAGCCTTTATGATGCTACAAATAACCTCAGACCCTAAGAGTGTAATGCGTCAATGGCCACCAGCTAGAATAAAAAATACACTTCCTAATGGAAATATGCCTACTGATTCCAATGTTTCCATCAGTCTGTTAATAGAAACCATTATTACAATATTTTATTAGATTTTTCTTACAGCAAGGCTGGATTTTATTATACTAACTCCACTGTTTATCCAAGCCCCCACAGAAAATGCCTTCTCTTGAGCCCATAATGCAGGTTTCTGCTACGTCAAGCCAAGAAACGGGCAATAATTCTCAACAGCTAGCAAAAGAAATCATGTTGCATAATTCTGTCACCTACACAAGCAGATGTTTGATCAGGATGTCCAGCATCTCTCTGTTCTTCTCTGGCAGCTTGTGCACGAGAGAGTGAACTGCACAGACCCTGTAGTTCTGATCGTCTGACTCTAAAAATGCAACAAACATTTTTTTTGGTGAAGATTTTAGGTGGTTAAAGTCATCTGCAATGCTTTAAACATTCATTTTCCACTTTCCCATTTGGAATGCTCTGAGGAACAAGTTAGGGCAGCTAGAACTCACTGACTGCCATGATGAAGTCCTTGTGAAGTCTGTAGGTTAACAGAGGTTCAGCCAGACACCTGCAGGCACAAGCAGCTGAATTATCAACTCATGCTTTTGATCTCAACTGATGAATTAAGATTTATTCGAATTATTTCCTAACCTGAGGTAATTTTTCAGTCCACTGGTGATGGTCTTATTATCCCAAGTGTCC
Organism: Hemibagrus wyckioides; assembly: GCF_019097595.1. Lineage (NCBI taxonomy): Eukaryota > Metazoa > Chordata > Actinopteri > Siluriformes > Bagridae > Hemibagrus > Hemibagrus wyckioides. Next base: position 14,134,567 of record NC_080727.1, read on the forward strand.
GGGTCGAGGTCCATGTCTGCAGGAGCTTTAGCGGCTGCAAGAACAAACATCAATAAATGAATAGTGAATATAAAAGGGATTAACAAGACGGTCTGGATTCATTTTCTGTAACAGCAGTTCTGGCAATAGTTATGGCTGAAAGCCAATCACTGGCTTATAGTAATATGCCTGATCTAACTATTTCTTCATTAACCAGCTGATTCAGAGTGATTTGTACAGCAGACACTCCATATGATCTTAACATAAAAATGTTTAATTTAAGCAAGAAAAACATTATCATTGATACAGTTCTCTAAAAAGATCTCTTCAGGATAGAAGACTTCACCCTTTCTGGTTTCTCTGTACCATTATCAGCTGCAATTTTCTGATTGAGTTCAAGAGAGAGGAAAAAAAGGGCCTGGTAAAGGAAAAACTCTTTATAACTGCTAGAGTGTAAGCGATACCAGGTACAGGAACTTGTTCTGTTACAGAAAGCCTCAGGATGGTAACAGTAAATCTGCTTCATGTCATTGTTTATCACTGATTATTTCCCTATAAGCTTGCAACATAATATACAACAGTAATAAATGCTAAAGAATTGATGAAGAAGTTTAAATGCTTTACCAAACACGGAAGTCATAAGCCTCTGCACTTTAGAGTTCACACCTCCAATTCTGTACAGACCCATCGTTTGGATACCTGGGAAAGTACAAGAAAAAATATTTTTACAGGGATGAGAGGAAGAAATGCCATATCATGTACACACTGTAAGGGTGGACAAAGTTTTTTTTTTATTCAACTAGGCTCAACAGCCACAGAAAACCGTCACTAAACTTTGTGAAAAATACATTTAAAAAGAAAAAAAAGAATGTGACAATACACACTATTTCTGAACTAGTGTGCAAAAACGATCTTCTCAGTATCATGAACATGCATCATTGTGAAACAAAACTGAGCTAAATAAAATGCAGCATGAAACCGGCTACTGCTAGCACAGTGCGGACTTTTCTTCACCTCGCAGTTAGAACATACTGAGAGAAAAGAAAGACACTATATAAAGTCGTTAAATAGAATGACATCAGGACACACATCTCAGAAATGAGACGCTCTTCATTTCCTTTAGTCTGCATTAATTTACTTATCTAGCTAAGAATATGTTATTAAATTTATAGCATTTAGCAGACTCCCTTATTCAAAACAATTTACAGAAGTGCTTTCTAGGCTTTATCTAAAACATTATCATGCCAGGTCACTAGGTCAAGGATCAAGAGTTGTTACATTACATTAGCTAACAATTTATTTTACAGTTTCTATTTACGTCACTATTTAAAAAAACAAATCCTCTGATGAAAAAAATAATTTTATACCAGTTTTCCCTTACTACAAAGATTGCTGTCAATCATCCATTTATCAATTTGCTTTACTGATTATTCTGCACAGGGTTGCACACAGGGAATCCTGAAGTCTATCCCAGGGAACTCAGGGCACAAGGCAGGGGACACCCTGGACAGGTGCCAACCCATCACAGGGTGCAATCTCACACACACACACACACATGTTCATGCATTATGGACAATTTAGAGATACATGTCTTTGTACTGGGGGAGGAAACTGGAGTACCCAGAGAAATCCCCCAAAGCATGAGGAGAACATGCAAACTCTGCATGCACAAGATGCAGGTGGGATTCAACCCCCCAATCCCCCATACCCAACATCATACCCCCTGTCATCAATCAGCCAAGACCAATGTTCTGCATTAAAAAACAAATGTTCGGAATTTGAACTTGAGTAATGTGAGTCTGTCTTACCCAAAAACAGCTACTAAAATCTGAATGAGGGAAAATTGTGACAGACAAATTGCTCAAAATCGCTGCATCTATGAAGTTCCTGCATTGTTTGTGTTTAGAGACTGTAGTAAGTTTACACTGTGTCCTAAATCGCATCAGGACATCTGTGTGATATCACTGAAGAGCTTGGGTGTGGTCTGAGGTCAGATATTTACAGAGAAGATCTGGGGTTAGATAGATTCCAATTACAAGTTAAGTTCCAACATCAAAAATGTCCTGTTCCATCGACTACAACTGGGGTAAGGAGGGAAAAAGTTGTACAACTGATTTTTCAGTAAACCTTTCCTTTAAATCCGAATCACAACACAAGTATAAGCATGCATGTTTATACAGGAAGAGAAGAGATATTCATCTGGGAATGTAATTATCAGTCTCACCTCTTGTCTCTACAAGGTGAATGCACTTCTTGACGAAGTTAAACCCCGCCTCATTTAGGAATGCTGCATACACAAAAGAGAAAAAGTGTTACATTCACCTGGAATTGTTTGAACATTTCGAAATATGTGATTTGATTATATGAGAGAAGTGAACTTACTTTCTTCTTTCTTGTTCAGAAGTGCCGGAAGTGTGTAAATCTGTAGATCACGAGACGTCACACTATTAAATATATCTCAACCACATTATATATGCTACAAGACAACAATTAATACACAACTGAAATACAGTGTTCAGGCAAATCAAACCCACAGTCAGCTCTTTCTCTTTGGTGTGGGTTTTTTTGTTAGAGTTAAACTATTATGGGTAAAATCCAGCCTAACCATCGCCTTGACTGATCAAAGGTTCACAACCATAAAGAGCCATGAATGAAATATAAACAGACAGGTCTGTCATCTTCTCTTCCCGGGCCTCAAGGTTTCCACACAGCATGTCTGATCTGTCTACTGATAAAGATTAGAAGGAAAACAAACCTTATTAAAACGGTCTCTAACGTTAACAAATTTTATTTCTACCATGGCCAAATCTGACTTCCTGCATTGCTAAAAATATAAAAGTAATAATCTAACTGAATGGTAAACCATTAGCAGCTGTGCTTGCAGAAATATTTGTTTTGTCGAGACCCATTTAGATCGTACGGATGGTTGGCAAATGAAAGGCAAGTTCCTGGCCCTGTTGTGTTGTAATTTCATTTATTTTTGCTGGCATATCTACCTCCACATTGTCCCAACAGTCTTTACACTCACCAATTCTATGAATTTTCAATGCATAGAATTCTTTAATTCTGCACCTCTTCAATAAGAATTTATATTTTGAACTAAAATGTTCTCTTACTATTTGTTCATTTAACTGTATTAAAAAGCTTAAGGATGAGCCACTATACTGTACTTAAACAAGAAAATGACAAAAAATATTGAAATATTGAAAAATATTTCTGCATTTGTAAGTATTATTTAGAACTTTATTAACATATTATAAAATAATTTGATTGCTCTAGCATGAATTAAAAGGGGGGTGGGGGGCTGCTGTGCCTGTTGTTAATGAGCCAGTTAATGTTTTTTATTAAATATTTTAAAGAGGAAACAGTTTTAAATAGTTAGAAATAGTTTTAAAGATAAAATAGTGAAACCCTTTCAGAGTCAAACTGACATTTTATACGTTTCCTCTTTTTTTCTCTCTGGTTTCACTAGACATACTTTAGCAGATCCTGATTTACTTTTGTATAATTTAACAACAATGAAGTAAGCTGAAGAAACAAATATTTAAATATTCATTTAATAAATGCCCCTTTTCTAGTGCTAGTTTTGCCTCAAATGCCCAAACTATCAGCCACAGCATATATTTGCATATATTTGTCTTACAACCGATTCTAGCATCTGACAATTTTTATTAATAGTTTTTACTTGTTTCCTCTTCATTAACACCTGCAAAAGAAAATCTGAGCTCTGCCAATTACTAAGAACTAAAACAGAAACTAGGGCTATTTTAGAAATCTTGTTTAGTATACAAGGAAATATTCTTATACTAGGAAAACTAACTAAATCAAAAGTATTCATATAGCGGTGTGCATACTTAGGCAAACCGTTTTTCCCTCTATTTTTCCATAAAAATTACCCATTGTTTTCATACAAGAGTAAAATATACTAAGGGGGAGAAAAAAATGACGTGATTTATCTTGGTTTCTTTCATTTTTTTCCCATAAAAACCTGCCATTCTAACAGGGCTGTGCAGACTTTTTATATCCATTGTACATCTATTTATGTTTTAACAGAAACAGGAAGGAACTTCTCAACAGCTCAGAAACCAATCACCCAGACAAACCGGACTCTGGCTAATTGTGTTGAACCTTTTTATGAGTCTGTCCCAACAGTACCGGAAACTACAGAGACAAACCACCATAAAAACACATCTTGACACAATAAAGGGATGACCTCACACTCCTGGTTCTACTTGCCCTGTACGGAATTTATTGAATGGCTGAGAAATTCAAGCCAAACTTAAAAGCATTGTGCTATCTCTTACAATGTTTACAATGAATGTTTTCCTCTGAATATGTCACGGTGAAATACTTTACATATAATGAAATGATTAAAGGAGATAATAAATGCTCTTAGAATAACTAATGAATTCCAGATGTGTTTTATTCCACTTACAAAACACGTAGTAATTTGTTTTATAAAGTCGATGCTCTATAGTTTTTATCAGATTATAGTATTGTGGAAGCTATATAAATAATATGTATAGCTGCTTAAATAGTTGTTCCTCAGCTTCTCTGTCCTGAGTCTTTTACGTGGCAGAAATCCTAAAGGAATCGCTTTACGCCTGACTCATACAAAGTGCCGCCACTGGTGACTCCTTCCAAAAAATAATAACTTCTAACTAAATAAACTGTGATTTGAGCTACACAGATAAACATAATCTGTTCTGCTGTACAGCATGGGATTGGTGTAATGGATGTGTTCTTACTGGCTCTTTTCCATCCATGGCCTCCATCCACAGACGTCTGTTGGATTCAGACAGAGCCTGCAGGGTGATGATGCCATGCCTGAGGAACAAAATAATCACATTACAGAGGCACTGCAACTGTTGGTACACAACAACACGAGCTGGTGCACAACAGAAACTTGGATGTACTTCAAGTTCGATCCGGGTTTAAATAGTGAACGGCACAAAAGCACAAAGAACAAAACAAAGAAGTAGCAGCAAAAAAACACCAAAGAACAAACTGCACTGTAGTGATTGTAATGTTTTTGATGCATCACTCCAAAATACAGTCAACTCAGGATTATCGGCACCGATTATATAACCTAAACATTACACACAATAATTCAAACCTTCCACTCAAACATCTGGAGAAAATGACTGACACTTCTTAAAAACGTTCCAGTTTACTAGATTATTGTGATGGTGATGTTTTAAAATCATAAATACATGCTGTCTAAGAGGAAGCAGTTCACTAAATGCACTGCCAGATCCAGCTAAGTAACAGAAAACTGTAGCCTGAAACCTGGAGGTCTCTGCCAAGAGGTTAATATTTCAGTAAAATAATGAAACCCAGTGTATGACCAACTGAACACAGAAACAGTTGTGAGACACAAAATCAGTGGTTTGCAGCCAGGTTTGACGAGGCCATGTACCTTTTTTTTTTAAAATCCTGAACTGAAACTATGAACTGAAACAAACATAAGGATGAGTTTACACTACACACATGAAGATAAAACAGCTCACATGATGAGAACTATCAATAACAATGCTTTTCATAGTCCTATCCAGTATTGACTTTGCTGTAACACTTGAGGCTGAAAACAGAACAGAAGCCTTTTATTTGTCACATATAAATTAAAGCACAGTGAAATTCTTTCTTTTTTATAGCCCAACTTTGGAGGTTAGGGTCAGAGCACAGGGTCAGCCATGATACAGCGCCCCTGGAGCAGTGAGGGTTGAGAGCCTTGCTCAAGGACCCAGTTTGGCAGTGCTGGAGCTTGAACCCCAATCCTCTGATCAACAACATAGCCTTAACCACCTGAGCTACCTCAAGAGAAAATGCTGTTCATGTGACTTCTGTATGCAGCCACAGTTATCATCTCACTGCATAGTGGTGAATGCCCCGAAAAATAGACATATTGTTATTTTCATACTGCAATGTTGGAGTACTGGCAATAAAACAGTATTTTCTCAACATGCAAATCTCCTTATATTGCTCTCTAACATCACAACGCTTTGGCTGCCATGTTTGTTTATTTTGCTTATCCCTGAACTCTTGACTTGATCGGTTATTAGATAAAAAATCATGCTTAATCTCACTTCTTGCTTGTCTTGATAAACTCCTCTTTGATACTGGCAGCAGTACTTTTTAAAATATGGCTGCATTCCTCTAGCCTTATGTCCACTTCCGATAAGCAAAACTCGTGCAGTTGGTTGAAAAAACAAACAACAAACCACCAAGTGTGAAAACAATCTAAAAATACAATTGTGCAGTTGTGAACTGTGAAATAACGTCATCTTATTGTTAGATATGACAGGAAGTGATTTGGTGCTGTTATTCTAGACAAAGCTTCAACTACTCTTGTTGCAGTGGGTGCAAATAATTTTGAAATCTGCGTTCGCATTACCTAAAAAGATTTTATCCAATCTAAATTAGTAATGTGTTGAAATAAAACCAAGCATATATCTCATATCAAGGTCAGCATATTATTTATTTTCTATATCAATTTTGCTCATTTTCATGAAGGGTGCCAATAATTCTGGAGTTGACTGTACAATTAGTAGCAAGTAGCAAGGTGAAAGGTGTAAAAGTTAAGCACAGCATGTGAAAGAGCTGGGAGCATGTGGGAGCACACGTGCAATCACAACACAAAGCAGGAAAAATCGGACATACCGGTGGACTTTATAGAAACATTGAAGAGAACTGAACAGAATCCCTTGACAAGTGTTATTTCTTCAGTTATGTAGAGCAAGAAGAAAGGAAGTAGAGAAAAGAATGTTGATTGGAGTCCCTGAGAGACTTCTAAAGTTGCCAAGGAAAACATTAAAGTGGAAAATGCAATATATATATATATATTTTTTAAAAATCTCTACCACACCCTCTAAAACCAAACGTCATAATGTCCTCAATGACCTCGCGAAAGTCTGGAAGGAACTGAGGGAGAAAAAATGTGCTATAACATGCAGAAGTGCAGAAACTGAAAACAAACCTTTCCACCACTTCAATATCGAAACAGAATCGCTTGTCGATGGAGTCTGTCCTTCTCCTGATGCATGACTTGAGCTTGAATATTTCAGGTGGACTCAGAACCAGGCCGTTCTTCACAAAGTACACAAGAGTCACTTATTCAGTATAGGAAAGTACTATGAAAATGTATGACTTGGATATATGATAGATATTTAAAAGCAAAAAGAAAAGATGTATTTTATTTTATAAATTTATTTATAAGATTTATTTTATAAATACGCTGTTCTACCTGTTTGCTGCCAGATTTGATTTCAGAGCTGCTCATGGTGAACATTTTAGTCTCTTTGTCATATGTGCAATAGTGCCGACTCCATGTGAATCCCAGGGGACCTTTAAAACACGGGGAGGGTTAGATGTTCACGGGAAGAAAGAAAGAAAGAAAGAAAGAAAGAAAGACATTGGGAGCTCTTAGCCATGAAAGTGATATTTGTGAGTGTGGGGGCATTTACTGTGGGGGGAGTTTGTAAGGGGGCTTTTAGCACTGAAGGTGCCTTTTGTGGATGTAGGTGCATTTATCAGTGAGTGGGGCATTAGTGGTTGTTGGGGGGAACAGAAAATTTAAATTGGAGGGGGTATTTAAGCCGGTAGAGGTATTAATTTGATGTTTAGCCGTAGAGGTATTTATGGAAGTAGTGAGAAGGGATGGTCTATAGGACAAAAACAGTGTATTACAATTATCAAAATTTCTGTTAGGTATCACAATATATACAGGTATACTAACAATTGTCCAGTTCCATTAAAAAAATGGCTACATCTACAATTTTTTCATAAAATTGTAAAAACAGATTTCAAGGTTAAGCATAACATCTATCAAAGCAGCTGCTTCCAATCAAATTGTAAACATAACTAACTAACAAGCTAACTAACTAATCACAACATTAATATTATATTGTAATATCACCCAGCAATAGTAGATCAGGCATTATTAAACACAGAAAAGTGGGCAATAACAATAACAATAAAAAATCATCATCATCATGATCACAATAATCATATTCTTCTTGCACTTCTTCTTCTTCTTATTATTATAATACAGAGATACTCACGCTTTTCCTGTACATAAAGAAAGCCCTCCATAGTCCACTGTCCTGGAGCTTTGAAGTCCTGCTCTGCTGACCTTATCCTTCGCATCAGATTCTCCACTTCCTGTCTGGTACTCTCAAAATTATTCCTTGTCTTCAAAGAGAAAAGAGAATGAATTACTGGCTCAGGAAGCACACAGAAACATTAAAATGAATCGTTGGATGATATTGAAAGTACTAAATTTGTTTTCATCTAATCAGTGAATCCTATCAGCAGATCAGCCAGATCGATAATGAATCTCAATGTCCACTCAAATCAATAAATAACACTGTACAGGAGGCTTATGAATAAAAAAAAAAATCAAATCAGATAAACTATTGAATTGTCCAGAACCAATAGTCTAAAAAGAAAAAAGAAAAAAAAAATAACCATGTGAACCCCTTCAGGTTTAACTAGATTTGGGGATAATATTATTATCAGCTATGCAGTGGAACTGTTTAATAGCAGCTACAATGAAGAACACATCTGTTGGTACTTTCTAAATGTTCCTTTTAGAAATCAGTTTCCTGATGTCCACAGTGATGTCCAGTTTTCTCTCAAATTCTTTGAAGGCATCTGAAGTTGGCAGGAAAACACAGATGGCAGGAAAACACCAAAGAGCACTATTTATTACATTCTGATTAACCGAGTAATCAGAGTAACCATCATTACCATCTAATTATTATTACCAACAGTGGACTAATTTAATCTTTTAAGTAAATGTTTTCATCCTTTTTTCTTCTGAACTGGAAGTTCAGATGAATTTCAGTGTTAAAGGATGTGTCGTTTCATACCGGAGATTTCAAAATGGCGCACTTCACATACGCTCATCTCTCATTTTATTAAGGCAAGACTAACATTGATTCTAACTTTGTGAAACTAAATTAGATTTTCAAAAATCGGCAGGTCTGGTAATAAAGGTCACTGGATATCGGTGCACTTTAATAGCATGTAGGGATGAAAAAATTGTTATACGGCACAAGTCTCTTATACTGTCACGGGCATGCCGGTCCTAGCAGCACTACCTCGCTCACAGTCACCTGTTTATGGATCGCGCCACCTGCACTTAATTTACCCGGCGCCTATTTAAAGCGCTCACTCGTCAGTGACAACGGCGAGTATTAAGACTGCACTGGATAAAGCCACTAGTCTCCTCTCTTATGAATATTGGCCAGTCTGCCTGTTTTTGCCTTTTTTTTGCCTGCCTGCTTGAGTTCACAGTCTGCCTGAGTTACGTTTTACCTTCTGCCTGCCTGTGTTGGATTAAAGTGGCACTGAACTTGCTCTCTGCTTCCTGTGTGTGTGTGTGTGTGTGTGAGAACTGTGACATATACAGTATGCCTTTCATTTTTAATTTATTGTATCTTGTGTGGCATGGTGTGAAACATGGACTTACATTCTGTAGGTTGAACTGAAGTTGTTGTTTATACGGCTCAAATTCATGCGCCAGCTCGTAACCCTCATGGTAAAATGTGAATAGTCCTTGAAGGAAAGCCAGGAGCTGAGTGAAAGAAGAGAGAGAGAGAGAGAGAGAGAGAGGGAGGGAGGGAGAGAAATTTCAGAATGAAGATGTTTGGTATTTGACATCTCTTTTGAACTGGTTACACTGCCAGCTAACAAGTAATGGAAGTTTATCTCACCCATAAACACATGAGGTGAAATTTACAGGACATGTTCTAGTGTAAGCACGACCACATACTAGCCTTATGTCAGAAAAACAACAAATGATTCAGCTTGTCCATGCTGGCTGTGCTCATAACCTTTCGCTACATGGTGACGTATTTGTTCGTTCATGTTTATAGATTACTATAGGTCAGTTAGGTGACAGATGGGAAATCTGTAGGCGGGACAAAGAAAGAAGCACATTGTTCAGTTAAAATAAACTCCAATAAATGTTTTCTTTCCAGTTTGGTCATCTGCCAGTCACCACCCACCAGCCAGCTTTTCTCTGTCACAAGACAGCTACCAACTGCAAAGGATGAAGGCTAGCATGTGTTTCCTCTGAGACATGGTGTGAAGCCACCACATCTTTTTTTTTGAACTGCTGCTCATACTGTACCAGGCAGCTTGAACACTTGTAGGAAAGTGCTAACTGTCCTCTTTAAGAGCTTTTAGTGCATAAAGGGAGTTTTGAGCATCTATATACAATGCAACTCAGTGCAAAAATACTAGTGAACTCTTATGTAGTACAAAACTGTAAACAATGACCACAGACAAGTTTAATAATGTGCTCTATGTAAAAATAATAGTAAACTGTAAACAATGTATGCAGTCAAAAAGAGATGCAGTGGGAGATGTTGCACATGCAGTACTGTAAATTATTAATGTTTAATGCAAAGTAAAAAACAATAAAAATGAAAAGAGTGAAAACATTGTATGCAATCATACAGTGATGTAGTGGGAGATATTGCTCATACCATACACTGACAGAGTCTGATATCAGTTCTAACCCTCAGTCAGAGTCCAGTGTACATGCAAGTGATAAACAATAAAGTGCATGGAAGATAGAAAGGGTTTCATTTCGCACTGTAATGTTCAGGTGGATTACTGAGGTGTCACAAAGTCAGAGAGTCACTAAACCGATTTTGTGTCATTTATAGCACACGTTCAAAACTAAATTGTGCCTTTCCTTGTCACTGGAGTAGGGCTCTCAAGATGACAGCTTCTATACATTTAATGTGTATTTATTATATAAAAAATGCACATATTGTACAGTTAAACAAAGAGTGGTCCTTAAAATCCAATTATGTACCTAAAATCTATTCACATTACCATGCAAAAGACACACAGTAATGATAAACTATATATGTCCCCTTTGAAGGTAACACTCCAATGGTATGGAAAGGTACAGTTTAGTGTCCTTGTACCGAAAGCACAAAAGAAAGAACCATCGCTCTGAGCACTTTCCTTCACTCACTGCTTTTTACCCATTATGGTTGATTATTAATTTACAGGAAAATGGAAAAGTCTGGAAATAACTGAACTCTACTTGAAATCATTGTGCAACCTTACTCACTACGTCAGACAGGAATCCACAGAGGACATGCATGTTTCATTCTTGTTATCTTCAGATAATGATTTCTTGTTCACGTAATCTCAAAGATAACTGTCCTCTTTGGTGGAATGAAGTAACACAAATCACAATAGTAATACTAGTGAGTCTCTTGACCATGGATGGGTGTAGTTTTGAACTTGCAATCTACAGATGTTTAAATTTATTCCTTAGCCGTAATTGACGTCTTGTGCCATTTGATCGTTGATAAATGTGTTATTTTTATCACGTCATTTCCAAGAAATGTGGCACGCAATGCAGTTAATAGCATTGTTGTCTAACAGCTCCAGGGTCTCTGGTGTGGCCATGTGCTCAGGTTACTCTCTGGGTGGAATTTCAAGTGTTCTCCATGTATCTGTGTGGATTTCCTTCAGATTTTCTGATTTCACAAACATTCAACTAGCTGGAATAGCTGCACTAATATTCCTTAGATGTGTGTGAATGTGTGCTTGGTGCTCTGTGATGAACTGGGGTCCCATTCTGGGTGTATTCCTGTTCAGTGGGATCGACTATGAAACTGAGATGATTCAATGAATGAACTTCCCAGGAACACACTGCTAGCATAAATACAGCTAATGCGCCGAAAATTAATGAGATTTGCACTGCATTTTCATTGGCTGTGGATTCAGATAGTAATGAACTAAGTTGTGAAAAATAACAGATTTGGAATCATTCATTCATCGTCAGAAAATGTTTATCCTCGTCAGTGTGATTAATTGTGTGTCTCTGCTTATTTGCTGTTCAGCCAGAATTATTACAAATTTGGGAGTTGTTTTTCCCACGCTCACCGGCTCAACAAACTCAAATTTCTTTTTCTCCTGCACTTCTTGGATCTTGAAGACGTATTCAAGCGAGGCATCACAAAACATCTGTCGCTCCTTATTGATCTGGGTATCTGCCTGAGAAAGAGACAAAAAAAAAAAAAAAGAAATGAATAATCAGACCTGGTGATTATATAAAACAATAAATTTAAAAACGTTATAAAATGATACCTCTTGTAAAAAGGACTCTTTCTTTTTTGAGGACAAATTCAGGTGTTTTTCCAGAAGGGTATAATATTTCTCTGTTTCCTTGTCAAATTTCTTCTTTCCCTCCTTCAAGAAAAAAAAAAGAGATAATGTTGATAACAAAACTGGAATTTCCTTTTGCTGTAATTACAAAGATAAATGTCTTGTGAAAAAAAACCCTGTTATATAACAGGCCAAACAAACTTCGTGCAAAAGCCTCATTAAAATGTTTTGAAGATGTCCATTTGTTTACTTGTAACTTGGGTTGGATATGGACAGCATTCTGATTGGCTGTCTAACCAGCAGGTGGCGTGCTTGTTCTTGTCCATTGGACCAGCATGAAGTCAGTGACTTGATACTTCTGTTTTAATTCCATTTCAATATTAAAAAAGAAATAAATTAATGAGTAGATAAATACTTATGTGAGCATCTGGAGTGGTGACACATGTGCTGTAATAATCACAACCAAAAATCATAAGGTACATTTTTTTAGTTTCAATAAAGAGCTTTTAGTGCATAAAGGGAGTTTTGAGCATCTATATACAATGCAACTCAGTGCAAAAATACTAGTGAACTCTTATGTAGTACAAAACTGTAAACAATGACCACAGACAAGTTTAATAATGTGCTCTATGTAAAAATAATAGTAAACTGTAAACAATGTATGCAGTCAAAAAGAGATGCAGTGGGAGATGTTGCACATGCAGTACTGTAAATTATTAATGTTTAATGCAAAGTAAAAAACAATAAAAATGAAAAGAGTGAAAACATTGTATGCAATCATACAGTGATGTAGTGGGAGATATTGCTCATACCATACACTGACAGAGTCTGATATCAGTTCTAACCCTCAGTCAGAGTCCAGTGTACATGCAAGTGATAAACAATAAAGTGCATGGAAGATAGAAAGGGTTTCATTTCGCACTGTAATGTTCAGGTGGATTACTGAGGTGTCACAAAGTCAGAGAGTCACTAAACCGATTTTGTGTCATTTATAGCACACGTTCAAAACTAAATTGTGCCTTTCCTTGTCACTGGAGTAGGGCTCTCAAGATGACAGCTTCTATACATTTAATGTGTATTTATTATAAAAAAAAAGGCACATATTGTACAGTTAAACAAAGAGTGGTCCTTAAAATCCAATTATGTACCTAAAATCTATTCACATTACCATGCAAAAGACACACAGTAATGATAAACTATATATGTCCCCTTTGAAGGTAACACTCCAGTGGTATGGAAAGGTACAGTTTAGTGTCCTTGTACCGAAAGCACAAAAGAAAGAACCATCGCTCTGAGCACTTTCCTTCACTCACTGCTTTTTACCCATTATGGTTGATTATTAATTTACAGGAAAATGGAAAAGTCTGGAAATAACCGAACTCTACTTGAAAACATTGTGCAACCTTACTCACTACGTCAGACAGGAATCCACAGAGGACATGCATGTTTCATTCTTGTTATCTTCAGATAATGATTTCTTGTTCACGTAATCTCAAAGATAACAGGTTGTGTTTTTTTTACATAAAGCGAATGAATAGGGTTGTAGATAACGGGCCAAAAGAAGAATTATGCGATAACAGGTAACTAAAAATACATTTGTTGAAAAAAAAAATCTTTGTTCTACTTCTATACAGCAATGATTAGTTGTAATATAAACAATTGAGAAACAAAAAATGTGCTAGGTACATTCACACTATCTATGCAGAAGAGGAAAAGGTGTCATAAGGTCAACAAACAGATTCATCACATATTAAAGTATTAGCGTAAATAAAAACCCTGATGAGTCATTGTCAAGCCTCCGAAACAGAGAACAACAAGGAACCTAACTAACAAAAAGTATGCTAGCTACATTCTCACCGTTTATTAGAGCAAGAAAAAGGTCATAGGGTAAATTAAATAGATTTCTGACATATTCTGAGGTATGAGCATTAAAAAAAAAACATATGAATCATTGCAAGCAACCAAAAAACAGTTGAAAACACTAAGAAATTTGAGAGCAGCACTCATTATCCCTGCAATCATTATCCCTAGTAATTTAGAACTAGAAGTACAACCCCAGAAGTAGCTAGCTGGCTAACTTTGACTCTATAACTACCCATTTAGCTTTCCACATCGACTTTGACAGGAAGGCAGCTGAACTAGGAAAAAAGGTCACATTCCAAAAACTTAAGGACTATTAATCATTAATTTTTACATCTCAAATGTCTGACAATGTATAGTTATAGTAAAGCAGGACAAGAAACACAGCAGTGAGTTACTGAGGCATTAGTGTTAGCAGTTATGAAACTGATGATTCATAACAGGCATGTACAGCACCAGTCACAGAGAACTGAGAACCTTGTAGAGATTACAGCTATCAAGAAATCCATGCTTTACTAATTCTTAAACCTGTTGAATCACTTAGCTGTAAATAAATAAGTATTAAAATAAATAAATAAACCAGAATATTTATAGATAACAATATGCCTACAATACATTTAGCTAAGCGTGCCCTGTAGCCATCCACCTCTGGACATAACTATGAGAATGTTATTTTAAAGAAAACGATTGTTTTCTCCAGAGCCTTGAGTTTTCCTATTTTTGACTGTCCACAGACTTGTTAGCTAATTTTCTAGTTAACAGTAGGTCTATAGCTACACATCTACCAAAGTATCCCATTAGCAGTCTATATATGGACACAACAGTTAAGATTTTAGGTTTTTTTATAAAAGGGATAATAGTATATAACCTACATCATATTCCAAGATATTCCAAAATATTCATTATCTTTCCATTTTTTAACTGTTTCACTAATGCCGTTAAAAAATTAATAGCTATTAAGCTATTTGTTCCACTAATAAACTAGTGGAAATCACCTAGTTGTGAAATACACTACCCAGAAACCATGCTAGGTAGCTCTGCTGTATAGCTACCCTTTTAAACTCATGCTGCACACTTCTGACCAGGAAAAAATGAAGGAAATGCCCGCTCAGTTTGGAATTCTTACTTGGAAAGTCAGGAAGCTGTGTTAGACCAGAGTTCAGCATATGATAACATGGCTGCTCATGCTGTCAGACTTGATTGAAAAGTGAAAGTTTTGGTTTGTGGGATTCTACAATTTGACCGAATTCTTTTTAAGACTCTCAGGAAAAGAATTCCTTTCTTGAGACTGCATCTGAAATTTGATCCATCATGTTTGTTTTTCCTGTACGCCACTAGCCGAACCTTTCCCATGACCCTTTCACGGACACTCAGCAAACTGCAAACTTGCCAAAGGACAAAGCAGAGGAATTGCATTTCTGACATGCTTACTCCGAGTCCTCCCGTCCATCTGCTGACTAACAATGACATCACCTCTCCTGAGCCGTTAGGGCTCTTGTTTAGGAGTTCTGAGAAGAGTACACATACAGTATTCTGAGCCTGGAGCAATGAAACTCAGATGTTTGCAGTGTTAGTGTTAGTATTGGTGTGTGGTCTAATGAGGGTGTAGACATTTGTGTTTGTGGTGAGACACTGAGATGTCAGTAATGTGGTGTTTATGCCCTCATTTGTCATGTGTGTGTCTGCTCTAGTGCAGGGGGTTGAACAGCCGGACAGCCGTTCCCTTTGGCCTCTGTGGTCTGAATGTCAAAGCTGAGCGAGTTCCATTGCAGCTCTGTCTGAAGAATCTGGGACTGAAACAGCCAAATAAGGAAGCATGTTTTCAGCTTTGGATCTTTCTGCAGTGAGCTGATTCGGCAGTGCTTGGCTGGAAGGAGGTTGCACTTCCAGCTCATCAGGACTCAGCACACTGGATTTTAATTCACAAATTTTAACCATACCACTTTCCAAATCCTGGTATTGAAAATTTTCCATAATTTTAACACACCTGACCCCATCCAAATAAGTGAGTTTAAATTAGGCGTATTAAGCAGCAGTCACACCAGGGCAATACTGTGATTTTCAAGGTCGTAGAATGTTAAGGTTGTGTCTAATAATTCTTCTTTTAATGAATTTCTGACAGATAAAAATGCAGTGCTCAATATGTTAAAATCAAAGGCAGTGCTTGAGTAGCACTGCCACCTCATAGTTCCCCAGTTCGACAATGAACTTGGGTTAATGCCTGTGTAGAGTTTCCTCTGGGATCTCCGGTTTCCTTCTACCTCCCCAAAACATCTATGCCTATACAAAATTGACTGTAAGTGCCACAACACTGAGCAGAATAAACTGTTTAATAAAAATGAATGAATGAACAAAATGATCACATATTTGTTGCACCATGGTCTTGTTGAAATCCTAACCCTAACTCAAGATTTGACTTGATGAAATTGAAAGGCGTTGAATTGCAAACAACAAAACAAGCCATTAAGGAAATAACGTGGCAAACTTCTGGTGTAACTGCAACATAAAAATTCTATTTATTTGGAAAGAAAAGGCTACAGTCCAGGTTTGTGTTTCTCAAAGTTCACCTCAGTGAACTCAAACCAAAATTACCTGCTACCAGAAGCGAACTTTCACAGAGCGTTTTTATTAATGTTCAATCTGACCACTCCACTGAGAACACTGAGAGGAAAAACACTGTGGCTGGAGCCCAAATAATAGAATTTATGTCCAGTTGGTGATTTTTCTAGAAAGACCCTTGTTGTAGGAAATGTCCCAAATACTAGAACACATGGAATCCAGCCTAAAAACATTTTTAACTAGTTCTTAGGCTCTGTAATGTATTACATTTACAACATTTGGTACACATGCTCATCCAGAGCAGCGTAAATTTATCTTATTTATATAACTGATCAGTGGAGGGTTCACCAAGTGTAGCTTGGTGGTGCTGGGATTTGAACTCCCAACCTTCTGATTACTAGGCTCACGGCTTGAGTAGATGGTATAAGTAGAGACAGTTTTTAAAATATGAATGAGGCAGTGTGTATAAGTCAGCATGGAGCTTGTATTACATTAGTAGTCCTGACAGTAAAAGAGTGGTAGTCACCACAAAAATATCTGTCTTATCTGAGTCGGATACTGACAGCAGATATAGAGCATCAGAGTAACCTCAAAAATATGTTTTTTTTTTGTGTAACTCATTCAAAGGCTACACTGTGGGTGCCTCCTTATTCAAGCAGATAGAAGCCTGGTCTTAACCGAAAATAAATGTGGGAGTGTAGCCAAGATGGAAGCCAAGTAGACAGACTTTATGAGACGGACATTGTTTTAATTCTAAGAAACGTCTGTAAGCTGTGAGCTGTTTCAAAAATAACATTCAGCTGAACCGTCATATCAGCTTGTTTATTGTCTGTCTACGGTCTGCTAAGCTTTAGTCTGAGTGCCATGAATGAAGCACTCTAGCCATTAATTAATCTGGGCGCTACTAAACAGGATACAGAATTGTTTTTTGAAGTTCACACACAGGAGTTAGGATGTTCTGTTTTCAAGCAAGGATCTTGTGTAGAACCTTCTCAGACACTAGCATCTGACACACAGCGCAAAAAAAATAAAAATAATAATAATAAAAAAAAGTTCAAGGCCAGGACTATGAAGCCATTAATCTAGTAAATATATCACAGGGCTCCAGTGTCTTCACTTAATGCTGGGTCTTTTCGTTTAATGTTGAGGCATGTGGCATTACCGAATCTGGTTATAATTTTGCTGTTCCTTAACAGGTGTTTGCAATTTCCCCCCTTCCTGCAGAGTCTCAGCATGGACCTATATTAAATTATGTACAGGATTATGTCGCAATAAGGCTAAAAATGGCTCTCTGCTGAAATGTGAAGCACAGATTTTACAATGGGAATCTGGGAGAACTTACTTTGGCAGCACCGATTTGCTCCTTGCGAAACTTCTCCAGAGGAGCGATCAAGACGTCATCGGCGTTCTGTATCTGTATCAAATCACAATTTGATAAGAATGTTTAAAAGGAAACTCCTGGGCAATTCTTTGTAGATAGTTTCTCTGAATAACAAAAAAAGGCATTTGTAACTCATACAAGTTTTGGCTGGGTCTGAGGACCTTGAGAAAATATGCGGCGCAGTTTGCCCTTGTAGGATGGTTTAGACGAACATTGCTATTGTTAGGCTGCTGCATTCCTTAAAACTAAAAACTAAAATACAGTAACAGTCCATTTATACAGCAAGAAAAATATATCTGGATTATTTATATTGGCTCGCAATAGGACCGGTAACATGAGCTAGTTATAATAAGTGTCAATTTTTACTAAACTTGACATCTTACTTATTCCCATAAAAACTTTGGCGATTTGTATTAAGACCTTTCAAAATATTTGTTGCAAATCTAAAATCTGAATTTTTTCTTCAAATACATAGCTAATTATATAGATACCACAAGTCATATTTGAGGAAGTAAGAATTGCCTTTATTAATTGTTATTAATAATAATACAAATAAAATCTTGTAAAAAAAAGAAAGTAAATAATCTCAAACAAACAAAAGTAATGTGGTTGGATTTCTTTCAGTTTTGTTCAAAGGATGATGCAGTAATGTGTCATAGTAACTAAAAGCTACAAAAACCCTTCTTATCTGTCTGATCTGAACTGTGCGGGTGTGTTAGATTAAGTTCTGACAGTGGCATTTCCCCAGCAATGTAAACAGCTTATAAATAAATAAAAAAAAATAACAAAAAAAAATAATCAGCACTAAACACGCTGATAGATGTTAGTCATGAATGCTGAGTGATGTGTTGGTGTAATTTGTACATATTTATAGATACACACTGCTCATGGAAAGCAGTAACATTTTATTATCCAATTTTTATGAGTTGTGTCATGAGTTGTGCTAGTGAAGTCCAGCAAGGTCAGATTACCTTTTTGCTTTTATAATGTCATGAGATTTTATTATATAAAAGCAAAAATCTCCTGCTACCTTGGCTTTTCACTGTGCATCCACCTAACTCATGAGTATGCTGAAAAATAGATGTTAATTACATAACAATACAGCTTGCCTGTATTTTTACAGTACTAGCGATAATAATGACATCAGTCAGAGTGATTTAGCACATAAACACACTAAAGCAGCATATTTAAAATAAACATATAAATTCAACACCAGAATCTCCCAGACTGAACAGCAGCCTACAAACATAGCCGTCCAGTACTACAATCCCCAAAACACAGCTTCTCTTCCATGTTCAAAATCAGTTCATACACACAGATTGGACTCAATCACACACACACACACACACACACACACCCTATAAATACAACCATCAAACATGCATATCAAGACATAAAGTATCTCTTATACTATATTCCGGTGGTGGGCCGTGCATTTCACACCTAGGCCTTCACTGGTGTCCTTCCTGAATGAATCCACCTCTATACCATCATTATGAAGCCACGGCTAATCAACTGTTAAACAGCAAATTAAAAAAGAAATTAGGCTACAGTATTTCACACCTCACAAGGATTTTATTACAGTCCGCATTGAAAATGCATTTGTAAGGATGTCTGCGACCAAATCTTTTCCTCTGTCAGCCATTGTGAGTTAAAATATATATATTTTATTTAGTTTGTGCGGTTCGCTGCCTCTGACTAATCCAATCAAAGGATGGGAAATTGCTGACGTAATCGTATGCCTGCTAGATGGCCCCAGTGACTCCAACTCAAAATCTGATTGGTTAATTTAACAATTTCATTGCCACTTATTTTAAGCTATGGGCGCCTGCACTATTGATTCTGAAGGCCTTAAGGCAGATTTCTTTCACCCTGGCAACACATGATGTCAGCCACTGGCTGAAATATGATTGGATACTCTTATCATAAATATACACTACTGGAAGCAGCGTAACATATGAAATGTAGAGAATAGACTATTGGGAATAATATAATACACATTCATGGAAAAATATATTAAATATATTACAATGCAAGTCAGTGATTCAGATCACTGCTGTTCAGGCCAGCAGAGAAGGCCTTGCTGGCCCTGACGGTCTGCCACTGATATATTCACACATGCATTGATGTAATCACTCTAAGTCTCTAGTCTCATTCCTACTACTGGTTGCCATAGTAAATGTTTATCTGTGAGCGGTGTCGCTTGCATTCCAAATCAGTTTTCTTGTCTCCAAAATGGAACATTGTGGAGTGAGATTTGGCGTTTGTATTTTAAATTCAGCGTCATATCATGTGAGATGAAGTGATCCACTGATCACGTGTATTCTACTGTCTTCACTCCCATTGGTAGTCACTCCATATTTCCATAAAGCTAAAATTCTATTCAACAATTAAGTCCAGCATCAGTGGACACATCTAGTCACCAGCGGTTGTTGAAAATGAATGATCTCCGGTCACCATATGTGTAAACATTATATTAGCATTTATGCCTGTCGTACCAAGCCGCTATATTCAATATCCAGGTTCGTGATCTTGTTTTTTAGTTTTTTGATTCTGGTGTAGCCATGTTCAGTCTGTCGACAGCCTGGCTAACTCACTGTTTTTTAAACATATTTGTACCACATGATTTGAATTTGCTTGTCTGTCTGCTCTAAATAAAGCATTTACCTGCTGACTGACTGCAGTCTTGCTCACAGTCTGGCAAAAAAAATGCTGACTCAGCAGGAAAAAAGTCAGATTAGTTTCTGTTGTTGGGGTAATACGGGGAGCAAAAGTTATCAAAAAAGCCTTAATCTGATTGGTATTTCGCTAGTTTTGACATAACCTCTAACAATTGTTGGTTTAAAACAGAAATTCAGAAAACACAACTATGTATGTTCCTTTGCAGCAACTGGTAAAAAAAATCAGCCCATAAGCTGTAACTAAGATCATTGTGAAATTGAGTTGAGTTGAAAGAGTTTCAGACAATTCTCTGAAAAATACTTTCCTGTAAGCTTAATGATTCTGTACTTTTCTCAAAGCTGAAAATGAGTCAAATTCACCCCAAAAACATCAAAAGTTTTGGCGCCCGCAAGCTGGTTCACAGTCCTGACATCATAATTTTTCTTTTCCCGGCATTAAAACTATCACACGAAAAATGATCCAGAGCAACTCTTATTGTATACTGTACAATAATAGTACTATAATTAGCAGCACTTTCGTTTCATAGTCTCAATTGGAAAAACACACAATTACATACTTAAGTTCCTTTTATATACTTTCCCAGGCACCAAGTGGTGGGCTTCCAGTCTCACTAGAGAATTGCCCAAAATAGGTTCCACATGCTTGCCTGTGCACAGCCCTCCCCCTGCCAAACTGACGGTCTGTCTCCACAGCCCTGATCTGCCTACGTCAAAACTAATGCAACCTGAACTTCTAATGTAGTTGGTCAGACTCCAAGCAGCTCCAGATGTAAGATATGGACCTTTCAGAAAGCAGTAACAAATTTGCTGTTGAGAGATGTGTGCTTGACGTGCGTTTCCTGTACTCAAGGCTCCTGGAGTGTAACAGAACCTTAAAGAAATATTTTGCACCTCAAACGTGTAATGAATGCATAAAGGTATAATGAATCATTCTACATCACGGAAAGTCTGGGAAAAAAAAATCGGAATTTCGAAAAATATAATATTTTGAATACAAAGTCTAGAACAAACTGAGTCATGTTGAGCCTGGACACACAGGAGCTGACAGTAAGTGCTTGACTCATTAAAGCGTGTGGCCTTTCAGCACTTTGCAAGGGCTGAGGATTTCCTCATTTCAGTGGCCAGACAGTCATGCCGTCGGCTTGAGTGTATCTCTCATAACACGAGTTCCCATGGCCCCTTATAGCCCGAGAGGAAAGTCACTTCTTACATCAGTCCGATCCATCATGTGGGAAAATGCCTCCCTTTTCAAACAGATATATCTGGCCGCCTTCTTTAGCTTACAGTACGTGCTCTAATGCCACCGGATATGCAGTAAGAGAACTTCAGGTAACCTTTAGAGATACATACATGTAGTAATGTATCAGTTATTTTATTTTTTTCAATATAATAAGTAAGGAATAGAACTTGAGTATGTGCTATTATAGATGATTATTTTTAATTCCTATTATAACGTTACTCTTACTTTTATCTGTCTATAGTTGAATTCATTGCTGTGGACCATCTACAAAACAGTTTCCTGTTTTCACTTGCTTTATAGCAGCTATAAACAGAGCTTCCATCGCCAGCCTCCCTTTTTTTCTTTAAACAGCACTGACCCTGGAGACTCCTTCCACAAGGTTACATAAACATCTCAGCAGAAAGCTTTTTTACTTTGTTAAATAACTATGCATTATTGATCAGTTTATTTTCAGTCTTTGCCATCCACCAAACAATGTCTCTCTGAACAAGCTTTAACTATCGGAACGGTATAGTACATGAATGATTTACGATCGGTTATAACAGTCTCATGAATTTCTTGCGACAACAATGACGAAAACTTTCCAGCTGCTTCCCAGAGGGAGGTCAAAGTGTTCACGTGGAGTCATTCACCCCTTTTTGGTCTCGTTATTGTACATCTATGAATGAAAGCGCTGTCTGGGACTTTCTTTTTTTACGGAGGTATTTGTCATCCTGAGAGGCCTGGCACAGCAGCCTGGGAGAATGGAGCGTAGCGGAGCCACAGTCTGCAGGAAGTAGTCAGGCTGGAGGGGGCTTCTGGGTAATTCTCCCCCTGGGGCTCCTCGCACAGCTCCACTGACCTCCTCTCATTCCAATACACAACAGGGGATCGGGCTGAACAGGCAGCGTTACAGTGCAAGAGATTAAAAAAGGCCTGTTGAATTGATTCCAGATCCATCCAACGCATTTCAGTGCTCCGGGAAACGCATTACGGAATCAGAGCTTTGATGTCAGACTCAATGACCAAATTTCATTCCACATGTGTGTTAATTTTCTCCACTGTGAGTAATGGGCTGAAGCATATTTTCCACAAGGGGCAGGAGAGGACATTGAATAATACTGGCTTTTTACTCAACAGTGCATGTAGACACACAAAGATAAAACATTAGATTCAATATGTACCATAATTCCTAAGATTTGGGCTGGACAATATGATGACACAATATTAATATCAGAATAGATTACATCGCAATTCATAGATATTGTGAGATATCATGGATGTTGTCAGGATTTTTATAACAATTTCTTGATAAAAAGAACAGATTTTAACAGAAGGAATGTTAGAAACCTTACAGTTTTGGACAAAATGTCCTTTTAAATCCATTTTTACTTCTTGCAAAACTAATATGTTGTTAGCAAACCCAATTATCTTGAAATGTATTGTAATATGAAATTTTTTGTCACGTCACCCATGCCTATACTACACAAACATTCAAATAACACTAGCAGAGATGTCTATCAGTATTAAACAGGGTCTATTCCTGCTAAATAAATCCCATGCCAACTACGTAGTTTAGCAAAAATATAATGCTAATTTTCTCCCTTCAGCACTTTTTCACTGGTCTACTATAGTTAACAAGTAAGACAATGTCTCTTACCCCAAATCTTTTCCAATATTACAGGCCCAAATATTTACATCTGTCAACGTTGTTAAACTACATAATCCCAATGTTAAATAAACTACTTCAAATTCGAGTTCATTTTCCGGTGTTCAAGATGGCCACCATGTGACATTTAGTACATATTTATATGTATATTTAATACAGAGAGTTATACTCTGTCCTACCCAACAGCAGCAGAGATAACAACACTGCACAGAGAGAGAGAGAGCGAGAGAGAGAGAGACCCAACCACAGAATTTTACCACAAAACCCCTAACACATGTTACTGGGACAATGTGTGTCAAGCAGTAATAAGCAGCTCTGTTATATTTCATCATAATAAATGACCACAGATATGCCTTGATTCCTATTCTCTCACAAGATTGATTGATTTCTCAGATCAAAGTTAAGGTCTAAGGTGAGCAGAAAATAAGTAAGGCGGTCTGTAAGGTGAATTTTATTCCCTTTGCTCTGACCACTGAAAAGGTAGAAGAGCTTTCTCTGAAAAAGTAGGGAAGTGTAGTTGATGAGTGTTTCCTGTATCACTCTATCAAGTGGACAAATTTCAATGCTATGTCTAAAATGTAAACGCAGAAGAGTCTGGGACATCACTGAATTTAAATCTGGGGACTGAGAAATACCTTTACGGAAAAGATTTTGTGTTTATCATGGCTCAAGGATAAATCAGGTGAGCATTTTTTCCCCTGAAACTAAGACATATAGACAAACATAAGCTTTTGTCCGGACACTATTAGTATTAGCGCAGTATTAGTCATTACCAACATCCATCGTACATGTGTATGGATGAATCATGGGCATGACACATACTCAAATTAGAAATATATAGCAAGAACTATTGTCCTTCAAGTCAAACTTACTTGTTCTCCTTTGTTAATTCAATAGCAAATGTAATAATCCTGGAAATTATGTCACACTATCCTACTTGGGCAGCCTTTTTTTAGTTTTGATAGGCTGGGGAAAAAAAATAATAATAACAAGTGAGAAATTCCAAGGCAACAATAAAGCATCGTGGCAGCTTGCTGAAACGTGCAGTTTCCCCTCTGTCTAAAAAAGAGTCGTGACCCAAACTAAGCATCTGTTTGACCAAAGCGTGTTTCCCATAACTCTCCTGCACTTGTTAGAATAGCAGATTTAGAATAGCAGTTTTTCCCTGAGGCACAAGAGCTATATTTTTGGGGCCAAATTCTACAACGTCATTTAAGCAAAAAAAATAAAACACAGACAAAACTAATGCTGAAGTCGCAACAATGACCCAGGAACACTAGAGGAGTTTAAGACAGTAATTAAACAAGAACAAATAATATGAACAACAGAACAAGCAAGGAATCGAATGTACTTACAAGTCGTCGTCGCTCCTCTTCAACTGTGTTTAATAGCTGAGAGAATTCTTTTAATGACTGAGCTGTGACAAAAACAAACAAACAAATATTTTAGTTATTCAGCTATCACATGTACATCTCATACAACAATGGAATGTATGTTGTAATTTCTGTCCATATTTTGGTTTACAATCATTTGTTAATGTTTTAAGCAGATGTGACAAGACCACCAGAGGTAATGAGAAATTTGATGCTAAATCAAGAGTCTGACCTAAAAATGCAATAACCATACACTCAAAACAGCTAGCAAGACATTACATAAGAAATATTTAACTGTACATTATAAAATATTTCGTTCTCCTTTGTTGTTCAGGACATACACACACCCTCCACTTTATTAGGAACACCTATGATCATGGAATGGTTGTTACTACTACAAGGGCTGTTTTGAGTATTTCAGAAACTGCTGATCTCCTGGGATTTTTAGGCAAAACAGTCTAGAGTCTACACAGAATGGTGCAAAACAACAAAAAAGTGGGTGAGAGTTCTTTTGGTGGAAATGCCTTGTTGATAAGAGAGAGCAGACGAGAATGGCCAGATTGGTTCAAGCTGCCAGGAAGGATATAGTAACTCATATAATCTTTACAACCATGGTGAGCAGAAAAGCATCTCAGCATACACACAACATCAAGCCTTGAGGTGAATGAGCTACAACAACAGAAGACCACATCAGTTTCTGCTCCAGTCAGCCAAGAACAGGACTGTAAAGCTATCATGGGTACAGATTCACCAAAAAGAGACAGTTGAAAATTTGTAAAAAGAAAGAAGGAAAGGGAAAAAAAAACAGCTCAGATCAGTCTGGTCATTCTCCTCTAATCTCTCATCAACAAAGAATGTGTCTGAGGTTAAAGACTCTCTGCTCACAGGATGTTTTTTTTTGTATTTCGCACCATTTTGTGTAAACTCTAGAGACTGTTGTGTGTGAAAATCCCAGGAGATCAGCAGTTTTTGAAATACTCAAACCAGCCCATCTGCTACCCACAACCATCACAGAGTCACCAAGATCACACTTTTGCTTCAATCTGATGTTTAACGTAAACATTAACTGAAGCTCTTGGCCTGTATCTGCTCTGTGCTGCTGCCACATGATTGTATAACTGCATGAATGTCTTGGGGTACAGTTGTTCCTAATATAGTGGACAGTGAGGGTATATAAGACATAAAATCTGCAATTTCATTCGGATTCCTAAACTGTATAAGAAAGGTCAAAGACAAAATGAATTAATTTCCCATTCCCAAAGCTTTTTTTCTTGATTTTCTTTTCCATTTTCAGTTCAAGACAACAACAAAAAATGAAGGCAACATCTACAGAAACCTTCAGACCCGCTCAGACACTTTCTGTAAGGCGAGGAGATTCACAATCAGTGATGCACAGTGATGTACAGATATGAAGGCAAGAAAAAAACCCTGTATGTTCAAGATATGGAAACATGACATAATCATGAAGCATAGGTCTCTGGTGTGTTAGGGAAAAAAACGCATATCAGTCATAACATCCATCTGCTAAAGCAATTCATCCGAAAACACAAGATTTCAATCTTAATACTTCATCTATTTTGTAGATGTGCAACCTGCAGGAAAAAAACCCCTTAAAAGTTAATAACAGGAAAGTTAATAAACAGAAAAACTACATCGCTTCATCTCAGGTTGTTCAGGTCGAGTGGATTAGTGAGCTGTTTCAGCTACATCACTTCCTGCACAGAATACACAACTTTTTCCTGTTTGGCGATAAGACTGTCTCTCACCGCTCTGAGACCCCCTGGTCCTAATCTCTTGCTTTCAGCTCCTCCAAACATGCGTCCCAAGGGTACACATTTGTGGTTATTAACGCAGGCCCATGAGTAAACAGCCCTTCATCTACAGCATGACATACTTCAGCTGCGTTAATGTGCGAGAGAAGCGTAAACACCGAGACGGCATGTTCGCTCGGACTTCAGGCTTTATAAGCATCCGTGAAAAAAATCAGCACATTGCAGATGTATGAATGAGACTGAGATAGCACTTGGAAGAGTGATTTGGTTGATGTTTTTGCGAGTGACAGCAACACTGTGAAGTTTAAATCCCAGAAGTGCTACAAAACCATGGCTTGGCCATTAATGAAATCTAGAGCAGCTGTAGTAAACATTCGAATATCATGGGCATCATGGGAATATTCAAAATGCTTCCTTTATAACAACAGTAAAGCTTTTACCTATAATGAAAGGTCAAGGCTGCTTTCACACTTCAAAATCATGGGTTTTCTGGTCACAGTGGAGCTTCAATGGAATGTTGAACATTTCCAAAAAGAGCAGAATGACAACAAGAGCTTTATTACCTCCTGACCAATCAGAATGCTGCTTCAATTGCAACCGACAAACAAACCTGGTTGACTGATTGATTCTGTCTTTCTTGACTGTCTTGATTGATTCTGAGCAAATATAATGATACATATTTTGACAAAAAAGTTTTCACTGCCATACAGTCAGTTCAAGTCAACTCTTACATTAAACAGTCTTAATTATGTTACACAACCTTTATTATTAGATTTGATCATAAGAAATCAAATCTAGATAGCAAGCTAGGCTAGTTAGTTTACTGGGACTGGTAAGAGCATTGTTATAGTAATAGTGTGAGTATTATATGAGTGACGCAAAAAATAAAATAAAAAGTTGAAAAGAACCCTATGCATGCCTTGCGATGAACTGCCATCCTATCCAGGGTTTATTCCTGTCTCATGCTCAGCGTTCCTGGTAAAGACTCCAGATCCATGATAACCCTGGTGCTTGAATGAATGAATGAACGTCCTTTCAGACATGGGGCTGATTTTCCAAAGAGAACATTTGTGGCTATGTGTCATCACATATTGTGCCTTTGTGCACAGCTTAGATAAAGCACACACACACACACCCAGAACTACTTTTGACTCTATGTTATTATCAGGTGTTAGAAAGGTAAATGAAATTCCATGAGAAAATCTTCTCTCATGTTTGTTTCATCCAAACACTATTATTGTTAGTGTGTAACTCACAACTACCCTCAGACCTAAAGACATGGTTTGGTGGAAGATGGTTTCCTGTTCCTCATACACAGAAATGTGTTGAAATTTGTGGTGATGAAACACGCCACAGATGTGGGAGATGGAGATGAAATAAAATTACGCTCAATGTTTTCTTCACTCGTCAAGTGTTTAGCAAATAAATGCCTTAATAATTACTGGTAATGGCATGTTTGGGTTAAGCTGCATAACTTAACACTTGATTTAATACTGCATTCACGTTTGCAATATATTTACTTGCGCTCTTGAATAAAGGAACCGTCTAACCTGTAACTGTTATTACAGGTGCACTTTTTATTTACACTGATGGGGTTTGCTGTTAGCAGAAAATAATCAGTTACAGAATGGTGTGATGTGGCTTGATGTGAAGCGTGGTTACTCTTACCAGCTGAAAGTTGGTTATTGTCCTATAATAGCATTTTTCTAAGTGCAGGATTTTGCATAAAACAGAAAGTCTGGCTATTTACCTTTAACCTCTTTCATCAATAAGGTGTTTTTACCCCCAGAACTGTCTCTCAATGTTTTTGTTTTTTTTTTTGCTGTTTTTAACCATTATGTGTAAACTCTAGAGTTTCTGAAATACTCAAACCAGCTCATCTGGTACCAGCATCTGACCATTCGGTCCATTCTTCTGACCTGCATCTGCATCATTTTTTGTGCATCACACTGTGTACACTGTACTGGTGTTCATAATAAAGTGGGCAGTGAGTGTATGGATCAGTGTATTCTTGTTATGAGACACTCATTTTGGTTATTGCATGTGTTTTATCATTATACTGTATATACTACTGTTTTCCTCTTTGTTTAAAAGTTTCACACAAAACGTACACGTTATATGCTTGTCGTTCACAGTTGCTAGGCAACAGGGGAACGTGGGCATCGAAAGCATGAACTTTACACTGGCCAGGAAAGAGGCTCATAATTTTAACAATTGTTTTTTTATTTAAAAATTTTTTATACGGACAGCCTAAAAGGGCTAGTGACACTAATGACACCATAAAAGTATTAGGAATATTAATAATTTCCTCAGATGTATTGGTAAATTCCCAATGACATTATGACACATTCGCTATTTGCCAATTAAATGTCCATGGATTGCTCCAAACTGGAAAACGGAAATCTGAAGTCGAATTTAAGCTGTTCCAAAATTTCAGCCTCTGGTTTCTTTTGTCTTTATTACTATGTCTTATTATCTTATACCTGCCTGGTTACTTTAAGACTCTCTGACTATCCTTATTGAAGGCCCTTCGCTGCTGCATGTTTAAGTGATTTGATCAGATTTTTGTTTTTATAAAGCATTGTTTCGAAATTGTACTCTTCATCACCCCTGGGATATTACATTTCAGGCAGCACTGTGTTCCTTTGGTATGAAAAGACATCACTGTTTACCGCAGAATAGCGCTTAGACCGGTGCGTGGTGGTGCTAGTGGCAGCAGCAATGGGCAGGATTGTTTTCAGATGTGTGTCAGACAGAGCGGGTGTGCGTCTTTCGACAGCTGTGTGGCTCAGAATGAGACCATGGAAATGAAGTAACTGTGGCGACCACAGTAAAATCCACAGTATATAGTTATACTGTTTAATTAAGTGTTAATTCTATTTGCAGGACCTCGGATTAAATTAACACCTATAGGGTCAATTTAAGTCTAGATGGATCAAAATGAACACTGTACTCCTGGTAACACTGGGAATTTTGCCACAAGAGTACTTTTTTTAATATGGGTGGTTTCAATATGGAAACTGTGATAACTATCACATGTCTACTGCTTTCGGCATCATCTGATTATATGATTATTTCCCATGGTGGAAAGTCATACAGATCATCCTGCTATGAGAACTGGGTAAAATCCCACAGGGATCGGTGGTTAGTCACTTACCGATGCTAATCTCATCATCGGTTTCTGCGTCGCCGATGCATTCAAACTGAAAATCCTGAAGAGACTGTGAAAACTTCTGCACAGCTGCAGAAAGATCTGCAAAAAGAGAGACATTTTTGTATCAGTCTATCTGTCTTCATATCAGCTCATTTTTCCAGGACAACATTCCCATACGCTAAAAATACAATGATATTTATTCGCAGCACTAATAACAGCTTTCGGAAGTGAATCTCACGGACCAGATGCTACACTGGGCACATGTTTAGGCTCAAATTACTGTTCTAAAGAGACAGCTGTGGAACCTCATATGACCTTTGTGTGTTGTAGGTTCTGATCATGGTGGATCTGCCTCAAGGTTCTGCATATTGCACTTTCTGAGATGCTTTTCTGCTTACCACAGTTGTAAAGAGTGATTACTTGAGTTACTGTTGCCTTCTTGTCCCCTCTGGCCGTTCTCCTTAGACCTCTCTCATCAACAAGGCATTTCCGCCAGCAGTGAAAGTGCCGCTTACTCAGTGTTTTTTGTTTTTCCACACCACACTGTCTACAGCCTAGAGACTTTCTCATCTGTTTCTTAAGCAAGCGTTCGAGCCATGTTGCCATGGCACAGAGCAGCGAACAGAGCAGAATGGACAAAGAATGAAAGAAGACTGTGTGAGAGAAAGAAAAAAAGAAAACCACCCTTCAAGAGCACTCTCTCTCTCTCTCCCTTCTCTCTCTCTGAGAGACAGAAGAGATACCTTCATTTATATTGTTCTACTTGGTTGTAGTTAGAAGTTAGCCGCTGATTTCTATTAGCTCGGAATGTATACCACAAAACGAGGCTGTCAGTGCAGCTGCTTTTACGTTTTACCTAATAATTTGTTTACATTCTTGACGTAGTTTCGTTTTGTTTTGACTTTCCTTAAAAGTCTGGAAATGCTGTTAGGATAAATGGAGCTTTGCCTGTGTTGACCCATGAGCACATTTACTTCACAAAAAAAAAAAAAAAACGAAGCACACAAGGACAGGATTAAAAAATCACTTCAAACGCATATCAGTGCCAGTAACTTCTCCCTCATCCAGGTAATTTCTTCAGCTTTACAGCAGTTGTAGAGTTTATTTATAATACACAGAACATTTTGTGCTCATATGAATGTTGAAGTATGAATAATATTATCCCACAGTACTGGTGAACAATCAAATCTGAACGTGAATCAAAACTTGATTCATTTTCTATAAAAGCAAGTTCTATAAAAAATATGCTTAAAAAGATGGTTAATTAACATTTATAGCAAAAACTTTCCAGTGTCAGCAGCATAACAGTCTGAGTAACAGTTAATACCTCTTTAGGATAGAAGAATTTGCAGTTTCTCTGTAACATAATAATCTGCATCATTTTTGTTGCCAAGCGAAAGAAAAAGGGAAGCTGATAAAAGAGCGTCTGTCAGTAGCTGCTATAATGTAAGAGATAACAAGAGCCCAGTTGTTTGAAACCAGAGAAAAACAGGGGTATAGTTTTGCACATTCAATGCAGTGGCAGCTCAGCGGTTCAGGCACTGGTTTGTTGATTAAAATGTCATGGGTTCAAGCCCCAACTCTACCACTGTCAGGCCCTGGAGTAAGACCCTTCTTCTTCTTTATACCAGGGACACTGTGCTGGGAAATGCAAAGGGAAGAGTTCTGCTGTACTGGCTTTCTTTGTCTTAATGGTAATTTGTGGGGCACCTTTTCAAACAGTCCGGGAAAACGATTTATACAGTAAAAGGAAGAAAAATAAAAATGTTGGGAGAAAAAGAACGTTTTTTTAATACTGGTATGGTTAAGTGAGAGCGAGAGAGAGAGGCACATTGGAGAATTTTTATTTGATCATTTCCAATGCTTTTGAGAAATGTGGTCCAAAATATTATCTCTGTAACAGATGTGAAGGTAAATAAATATAAAATGAGAAGAGATCATTAAAAATTAATGATTTAAATTTAATCTTGTCATCAAACATATGTAAGGAAGTAGCTTTTGTTAAATACAAAATGAAAACAGTTTGCTACGATGTACCCTGTAGCATAGTGTTAAGGTTGTCAGAACCGAACAGTCAAGGTGAAGCAAACTGATGGACACCAACATTGGAAAGCGATTACATCACGTCTACACTGAGTTCCTCTTACAGTGACTAAAGCATTAAACTTTTATTAACATTTTGCCCAAAACTAATGAAAATACCAAGTTTTAAATACCATAATGTTACTGTGAAAGATTCCACTCAAGGAAAGTACGTCTTCTGACACAATCATAGCACAAAAACAACGTATTAAAGATCGAGAATCCTCATTATCATGTCGGACATCCTAGTTCAAGAATGTGCTGTTAGTATAGAAATACACAACATACTAGAACAAGTGCAGTGATTTTCCTTGAAGCCACACCTACTAGCAAAGCTTCCAAAAACAAGAAGAGTTCTTCAGATATCAAGGATATAAATCCTAGCTTCCTAAAGGTGTCATCTTCAAAGGGAAGTACATATTTGTATGAGGATCAATAAAATAATCATAAAACTATAAAGATTCTCCCTTAAGGGATAGCTAAAGGTCTGTTAAGAAATCTAGAAACTTTATTTTTTTATTTAAAGAGTGTATTTCGTAATAATATTGATGCATATCTATCCAAATAGTGCATGTATAAGTAACGCATTATTACACGAGATATACAATCTGAACATGAACATTAAGAATTCTGGGGCCTTTCGTGCATGCCTTTCGAAAAACTGTCCTATAAACTAATACATCTGATCTGATTTAGTCTTTAACTATTTAGTCCATTATTCTTTGATAAACATAAACATATTATAATCTAACATTATAATAATGACGCCACAGGTCAAGGATATGCTGCTCATTTTCTGTTTTTACGTTATTCCTATTATTCATACATTTTATATAGAAAAAGTTGTTAAAAAATTGCTAATAAAATAAATTTAAAAAAAGAGGAAAAATGTATATTATTATGTCCTTGAGAGCACTCAAGACTGGCTATTTTTTATTCAGATGTAATGAATAAAAAAATGTAATGTGTGTATTGTCAAAACTATTTACATTATTATTTGGTTTGAACACAAAGTCGTATATATCCATGCACTAATATTCAATAATAATAACAATAATAATAATCATTGGCAATGATGCTGGATGTCTGAAGATAGGAAAATTTAATCAGATAATAAGAAAATAAATGGAAACTCACTGATTTCTAGCAAAAGTAACCTTAAACATAATTGAGGCCCCCACCCTCGATTACTTGCAAAAGCATGACATCAACGGTGGAAGAAAAAAAAGTCTTTCCTTTCGAACCAATGCTTTTACACAACTCCTTAGATTTTTAACGTAGTAATGCATACATAAACAAAAACAAACACGACTTTTTCCATTGTAAAGTGATCTCATTCATTGTTTCATCTACAAGCTTATAATAAACTGATGTTAAAGGCAGATCCTGGGTAGAACCTACTTTTCAGGGCGCTGATGAGCATGTTGCCATCCTTAATGAGCTCCTTTATGAACTTATTGGTTCGATCCAGCTCAATTTCGTGACATTTCAGCCGATCTCTGAAGTCTGGACTGTCCAAAAACGAGTCGCTGAATTCCAGAGCGGGTAATCCCATTGTATTAGAACTGCAATCGAGGTCGAAAATGCAACAAAACCACGAAATACCCCTATTCGGTTTGGTAACGTCCCCCCCTTTTTTTCCCCCCTTCTGTCGTCAATTCCCGTTTTTTTTTTTTCTTTCTTACGACTTACAGTTACCTTTCCAACTCTTGAAACTAAGTATCCAGAAAGCCTACTTCCGGCATGTTGTTTCCCTCTCCATCACTAGGAGACGTTATTCTCTTTCACCAACTCGTGTTCAGACAAACCCTGCCTCCTCTACTGTGATTGGTTCAGAGCCCACCTACTCCTTTATTTTCCGATTGGTCAGTAATTTATCCCTCCATGCGGTCATCTGAGTTGACCGAGTGAGCATGCAATGCTGGCCTATCCCAGTGGACGGTCTGTGATTCTCCAGGAAACGCTGGACGGATAAAGAAAGAGTATTCATGATGAAAATCCCACGGGAAAAAAGAAAACGTGTTATATGGCGTCTTGTATATCCACACTTTTGGGAATAAAGCAGAGGTTGTTTCTGATTCTTGTGATAGCAGTAGCACTGTTCATGTTTTCTCTGGATAATTCATCTACAAATGTGAGGGTTTGGAAATGCAGTTGTATGAAAAGGTATAATACACTAACCCCCAACCCAAGCCTCTATTTTTCTAACTTTTGTTTGAATACTCATGAGGTTTGAGAGGTTTCATGAGTTGTGTAAAAGTTTATAGCTTCTTGAAAGTTCATCAGAAATCTATCCTAAATTGCATTACATTACAGGTATTCAGCAGGCGCCCTTATCCAGAGAAACTTACATTTTTATCCCATTTGATACAACTGAGCGTTAAGGGCCTTGCTCAGAGGCCCTGCAGTGGTAGCATGGTGGACCGGGGATTTGAACTCACAAGCTTCCCATCAGTCTGCCAACACCATAACCACTAAGCTACCACGTCCTCATCCCATGTAGTCAAATCAAAGACTTTTTCTTTGACACTTAAAAATGATAAACTTTCTTTGTTATTCAGTCGTTTATTCTGCCTTTTTGTGTGTATCTGTTAGGTAATTATATGAGTATTGTGCACCTTTCAAAATGAATGCACATAAGTGGACTTTAATAACCTCTCATGTACATGAATGAACATTCAGAGTAAAGCTTTAAAGGTGCACTACACAAACCATTTACATAATAAAAGTACAATATGAGAGTACCACCAGGGTGAAAAGGAAAAGTGTAGTTTAGGACAATTTATTAAAATAAATAAATAAAAAGTGTAGGGTGCTATATAGAACCTATTTGTTCATTAGTGCACTTTCATAAACTTAGAGGATGGACTGCCATCTAGAGGACTGCTTACAGAACATTCACTCCTAAATTGCAGGAGCATAAGAAATCAGGCTGAATATTACTGTCTAATATAATGGGATGGAAAAAACAAAAGCAAAAAAACAAACAAACAAACAAAAAAAACAACAACCCCATTTTAGACCTGATAGACAAGACCAGACCAGTCAAATACAATATGTCACGACAGTGTGACATTCAGCGATCATGTAACTTGGTACACTAAGCAGAACAGACTATTTTTAACTTCACGCTCAGCCTTTGCCTTTGGTAAGCACTTTGGACAGTTCGGAGAGTTGTTTAACTTTGTTTAAGGTAAGTTATCTCTCCTCACATATTGGCCAGAAACATGTCTTCATTCATCTCAGCATTGCTGGATGCATTGTAAGAATTACTTTAACCTGGTGCTTTTGGTTATGGCTCATAAATGATGTGAGTAGTCAGGATAAACAGGTAAACAGATCGAAACAAAAGTTTCCTGTACTAATTCATTCATCTGTTTCAAGGAGCTGCTGAAAATTCTTTTCACAGACGCACAGATGGTATGTTTATTTTATTTCCTTTTTATTATATACCCCAATGTTTAAGTCAAAAGAAATTGATTTCAGAGTTTGTCCTGTTATAACGAACAGCAAAATCAAACCAAAATCAGTTTTGAAATTTATAACAGTAACCTCTTGAACGTTGATTATAATAAATAATAAATTGCTTTATATATTGGTTTCACAAACAAATTCCATTAGAGGACAGAGAAAGCTGAGACTGTGAAGCAGACACAGCAAAACACTGTGGTTTGGTGATTTTGTGCACTAAATTAAACCTTTTAATCCACTTTTACCACCTTTTTCCTCATAAATAATAAGACAAATGTTATGGTGTCATGCTAGCCAAAAGCCCCCCCCAAAAATACAGTCCTCTTTTATAAAGGCTTTCCAATGGCACAAATTTAACTGGTTACTAGAAAGTGCTTACAATGGAGACTCTCTCCAAAAAGGGTGAATAAATGCCTACTCACAGAAAACATAATCATATAATTTTTCTTGTTCTGTAGACTAAGATTATGGGACTCTGCTATACATGTCCAGTAGTCCAAAGTTATTACTATGCAAAAGATAATGTATTAGAATGAGTGCATTAACACAAACCCGTGTTTTGCGGCTGCAATAGTGAGAGCTGCTGTTATAAGAATCTAAGTAACACCTTCAGCCCCAATCAGATTTGAGAATTCAAGAGCTATTGGTATAAAAACTATGAGTCTGAGTTATCAGTGGTGTTTATATGATAGCCAATTGAAAAGTGTGAAAAAAGTTCTTTTCTGCATTGCTTTGCCATTCAGAGCCGATATAGGAGGTCAGCGCCTGCATCTAGCAAGAGGCTGCACAGGCATTGTGAGAGCTGCCACAGCAAACACTGCAAAGCTCCCATAGAGATCACTTTGTCATGCATGATCATTAACTGCCGCTTGCTGTGTGGAGCCTCCTTTCACATGTGCAAAGAGGACGAACACATACTGCTGTGTCCTAATGAGAAGGTTCCCTGCATCAATGCCAACTCCGGCTGCCCTTTCACCATGTGTCGCTCAAAGCTGGCCAGACACCTGGAGGTGTGTCCTGCTAGTGTGGTGGTCTGCTCAATGGAGTGGAACCGTTGGCCCATCGAAGACATAAAGTCACCTTTATTTAGCAACCTCATGAAGGACGTCCGTGAGCATCAAGCTCTGGACCTGTCCATGGCTCTAAGAGATCAAAAGCAACTATGCAGCAGGCTGAAAATGAGGAGTTTCTTTCCTCAGCTGATGCAGGAACCAGAAGAACCTATTCCAGTAGAAGCAGAAGCAGAAGATGAGGCAGCATGTGGTGACTTTTTGGTTAATGGGAGTCATGTGAATTCCATGAGAGGTGAGGTTTCAGTAAATGGTCTTGTTAATGTCCAGGCAAAGGAGTCAGCTGCGATAGACCTTACTGTTGATAAAGAGAAATACAACATGTATGAGAAGATGTTTAGCAAGGAGAGAGGTGGCTGCAAGCAAGCCCAAGAAGAAGAATCAAAAAAAGGAGTTAATAAAGACAAGACTGACTCAACTAAAGATACCCATAACCCATCTACCCCTGATCAGCAAGAAACTGCTAAGCCCACAGTGGAAGATAGACCTAGAGGAAATGTTGTCCAACCAGACACCTCTAAAACAGGCTTTGCTCCTTGGCAAGAAGGAGTTCTGGAAAGACTTGGTCAAGAAGTAAATCCAAGAGAGTACAACATGTATGTAGTTCACCATGGACGCATGCTTCTTGCCTTTGGCCAGATTGAAGCTTGCACTCCTAGAGAGAAGGATTTTGTTTATGGAAGCCTGGAACCAATACCAGTTCAATCCCTTCGTTCTTTTAATGTTCCTGTCAGTTACAGGCACAAACGTATCCAGTTTAAAGATCCTGCAACCCGAGTACGCACTGAGCACAAGAGCGTGGACACGTCTGATTTGGGTGTTTCTACGTATGAGGACACTCAGATGG
Organism: Hemibagrus wyckioides; assembly: GCF_019097595.1. Taxonomy (NCBI): domain Eukaryota; kingdom Metazoa; phylum Chordata; class Actinopteri; order Siluriformes; family Bagridae; genus Hemibagrus; species Hemibagrus wyckioides. The sequence goes on from NC_080727.1 coordinate 14,171,822, forward strand.
ATGAGATGTTTGCAACTTTGCTGTGTGCTGCAGAAGAGGAGATCAGAGGACACAAGATCAGTGAATCTGTGGCCACAGATGGACTTTATATTGATATTGCAACTCAAACATATGACTTTCCAGCAGCTCCATTTAAGTACAACACCACTTTGGCTGATATCACAGAGGACAGGGATTTGAAACTTTACCTCCAGATTGATACAGAGAGCGTGACACTTAGGCACAACAAAACCACTTCGGCGTTCACTTTTATGTGTGAACATTTCTTCAGAAGGGATGAGTTTGCGTCACACTTTAAAAACGTGCACTCAGATATCCAGTCTAGTTTGAATGGCTGGTTCGAGCAGAGGTGTCCTCTTGCTTATCTGGGCTGCAGCTTCAGCCAGAGACGACTCCAGCCCTCCACACACAGAGCTTTGGTCTTCTTTAACCCGGACCTTAGCATCTTCACACTCAGACCTGATATTGACACACCTCACATGGCCGAGTCCCAAATGGTCCCAGTTGGATATGAGGATTCTCTCAGTAATCTTCCTTTTGAGGTGCTGCGTCAGATTGCCAGATACCTGGACAGCTTCTCCCTTTCCCAGCTGGCCCTGGTGTCCCGACTTTTTAGAGATGTTAGTGCCACATTCCTGCATGACAGAGGAATAGTCAGCTTGAAATGGAAGAAAAAGCTGTACACTCATGGTGGAGCCAAATGGAAATCATCCATAGTAAGTACTTTTGTGATGGATGCTGTTGTTGAACATACAGTACTAAATAAAATGCAATAGACAAATGCATAGCTAGCTGTTTTGAATCACAACCAAAGTGACATGGGCTAGGGCTAGAATACCTAAATACTAATTTAAGAAACAAAACTTTCTGAATTGGCAAAATATTCCTTCCTGCAAGATCAGTTCCAGGTGTTGGAACTGGACCTTATCTAACTACTCCAAAACAACACTGAAACAACATACATAAACACAGCCAGTCTGAACTAATTTGTCTCCACCCCTTGGACATTTGGCTTGACTTCACCTAGAAAAGAGCAGCTGGATCAGGTCTGATTCCAACCTACTGACTTTTCAATCTGCAGCAAGAGGTACTTGAAAATGGGAGGAGACCTGATTGACAGGCAAATGTACATGACACCTTGAACTGATTGGTGGGATTTTGGTGGTCTACATCCACATTAGATCAATATCAGGTGTTGGCCAATACAAAAAGGTCTCCTGTCATATATACGTGTGTGTGTGTGATTATTAATAACTATTTTTGGAATAGTGATTCTTTTTGTCTAATTTTTTCTTCATTCTCTTTCTCTCCCAGGTTTGGGAGTTCAGTAGTCTGTTCAGCAGAGTGGACACTTGGAGTATTGATGACACAGTTCCCATGGCTGAGCACCTTAAGCACTGTCCATTTTACCAAACAGAACCCAAAACCAAGCCTTTTCCACTGGCCAGGATACAGAAAAACAATAAAGGTTTAAAGGCCCAGAAAAGTCTAGTCAACCATTTTATGGGGCGGAGCTAGTGTTAAAATGATTACTAGCTTGATTTCTTGTGTCATTTTTATAATTGCAGTAATTACTGTACACTATACCGAATGAAAATGGAAGTGTAGAGATCATGAGGACATTTTTAGGATAAACTGACACTAAACTGTAATGAGGTCCATGTTGTGGTGAAATAGTAAAATGGAAGGATTATTGACATTAAGGATTCTATTCTATCACCTCACCTCTCTATCCCTTTGTGACTGTTTGATCACTACACCTGTCTGTTACTTCTTCTCATGGCAAACACTATGATCTCTGGTGCTTACCATGACTGAAAGCACTGATATTGGAGTGATACTCCTTCCAAAAATGTTAAATGTCTATGTCTCCACATAGAAAAATTCACCATAGCAATGATTATGGTCTGTTCTTTATATTCAATTCTATTACATTGCCATAAGGATGTGGACACCTGAGTATTGACCATCCAGTTCCAAAACCATGGCCATTAACAGCCTCCGTTCTTCTGGAAAGGCTGTAGGGGATTTGTGCTCATTCATTCACAAGAATGCCACAAGAAGGCATTGATTTCAGATTAGAAGACCTGTTTGATGCAGGGCATTAATTAATTACAAAAGTGTAATCTGGTTGAGGTCAGGGTTCTGTACAGGCAACCTTAAATCTTCCACACCAACTTTGGCAAACCATTTCTTAATGGATGTCACTTAGTTCACAGGGGGGATTGAACAGGTTTGGGCCTCTTACTTGCAGTGAAAGACAAACTTAATGATACAGCATATAATGACTTCCTAGACAATTGTTCGTGACAGTTTTGTGAAGACCTTCATATGGGTGCTGTGGTCAGGTGTCCGTATACTTTTGCCTATATGGTTTAATGTGATGTCATGGTTAATGTGATGCCCCTGTGAATGAGCTGTTAACCTAGAAAACGTGTGTTCATATAAACATGTTGTAAATGCCTAATGCTGAAGTGATAAATGGTATTATTTTCAAGGATTAAGTGTTGTGCTGCATTTGAATTGTGTTACATAAAGGAAAAAGCAACTAACTGTTGACATCTCAAAGAACAACACTTGACATACAAAGCTCATGGTATATAGAGAATATTTTCAGTATATAGGTATATAGAGAATATTTATACACTTACAATACACTTACAATACAACTTATTTATGTGGACATGGTCTATCTTAAAACTTGGATTTTTAGGAAAAAAATAAAGGTGATTAAATGTATACAAATCTTATAAAGCTCTGGATTAACACCATGTTTCATAACACAGAGTCTGACCTGCCCCATGGAATTCAGAGCGACTGATGACCTGTAACTAGACTCCATGTTGCAGCCGTCCTGTCACGTTATACATCTACGGTGCCAGCCTTTCTCTATTTTTAACATTCAGGCACACAGCAGATATAAGTGCACTCAGTCTTTCAGCAACAAAGCAGGACACAAGCAACACACTGACCCGCTGTTGGACAACCTTCATTTTGACCTACTTGTCCGATACCATGATCTATATTTTCCTGCCATGTTAACCTCATAGTAAGTTCAGGCTTGTATTGAATGCATGTGTGTATCTGATTTACTCATTCTGACTTGGGTTGAATGAATGGTTGCTGAATTTTGTTTCATTTTCAGCCACATGAGGGAGTTTGTGTTTTATTCTATCACTGGGTCATTTTCACAAAGGTTTACAACTGAGGTCACCTTTAGATTTTGATACAGATTCTTATACTTTTCAGACAATCCCATGATCAAGCTTTGATTAACCTACTGATTTATAGATATGGTAAGTTACAAATCTTTGTCTCAGAAGACAAATTGCATAGAAAACAAACTCAGCAAGCTTTCAAATGGCTCTCTGTTAACAATTATTTTAGGGAAGACAAAGGACTTCGGGATCTAAACTTCATAAACACTGCGAGAGCTGCCACTACAGACGGTGTAAAGTTCCCATAGAGATCTCTGTGTCATGCATGATCATCAACTGCCGCTTGCTGTGTGGAGCGTCATTTCACATGTGCAAAGAGGACGAACACATACTGCTGTGTCCTAATGAGAAGGTTCCCTGCATCAACGTGCATTACGGTTGCCCTCTCACCATGTGTCGCTCGAAGCTTGCCAAACACCTGGAAGTTTGTCCTGCTAGTGTGGTGGTCTGCTCCATGGAGTGGAACCGCTGGCCCATTGAAGAGGCAGAGCCTCCTGAGTTCTACAAAAATATCTTAAAGGAGAAGTACACCCAAGAGCCTCTGGACCTTTCCATGGCACTGCGGGATCAGAGGCATCTGTTTCAGACCCTCAAAATGAAAACTCTTTTTCCTGAACTTATTGAAAAGATTGAGGAGAAATCTGTCATTCAAGAACTTGAGGGAGCTGTTGGAGGGGTACCTAAAGATGCACAAGAAGCCTTAACATCTATAAGTGATCTCTTAGGCCTTGAACCTGAAGAGAGGGAGTTAACTCAGGAAGAGAGAGAGGCAATAGCAAGGGACACTAATATATCAGGCATTGAAAGGTATGACATCTGGGAGAGGATGTTCAGTATGGAGATGAGTGGTTGCAAGCAGACAGTTAAGTCATTAGGCACTAACCCTGCTTCCAGTAGCAAAGAGTTGAAACCCCAAGCAAATCCAAGCAAGTTGGACATCCTTAAAGAGGATATGGAAACAGCAACAGGGAATTCAGACACATTTATTTATATGCCTCGTTTCAATCCATATGAAATGGATGAAGATAAATTTTTGATAGCAGCATCCTTGTATGCGTGTGATACACGTCCAATAAAGACATTTGTATATGAACATTTGGAGCCCATGAAGATCAAAACTGTGAAAACGTTCAAAATTCCCACCAGCTTCAAGGCAAGGCCAAGTTGTATACGCAATCCTTCTCATTACAAGAAAGTTAGCAAAGCTGTGGACACAGCAGACCTGAGCATTGAAATGGATGAAATGCCAAAATGGGATGAGGTTCAAGCGACCCTTCTGTGCTCTCTGGAGAAGGAACTCAGAGGACACCTCATTGCAGAGTCCAGCGCTGCAGATGCGCTGCTTAAGGATGAAGGAACTCAGACTTATGACTTTTACTCTGCTCCTTTCAAAGCAGATGCATCTCTGGCAGATCTCACAGCCAAGAGGGCTCTGCAGCTTCATGTACAGATACAAACTGAGAGTGTCACCAATAGACATAACAAATGTAGCTCTGCATTCACATACCTTTGCAGCCATTCATACAGACGAGATGAGTTTTCTTCTCACTATAAGAACGTTCATTCAGATATCCAGTTCTCTTTAAATGGCTGGTTTGAACAAAGGTGTCCTCTGGCTTATTTGGGTTGCACCTTCAACCAGAGGCAACTCCGGCCTTCTACGCACAAAGCCATGGTCTCCTATGACAAAGACCTCAGCACATTCACCCTCAAACCTGAGGTGCCATCCATTCTCTATGAAGGTGTGGCAAAGGTGACTACAGAGAGGAAGCGTGCACGGAACCAGGATGCTCTGAGCAAGTTGCCTTTTGAGGTTCTCATCCACATTGCTGGGTTTCTGGACAGCTTTACACTGTCTCAGCTGGCTCTTGTATCCCAGTTAATGAGAGAGGTGTGCGGGGTTTTGCTGCAAGAGAGAGGCATGGTCTCGCTCAAGTGGGAAAAGAAAATCTACTCACATGGTAGATGGTGCTGGAGAACTAGACATAAGGTCAGATTTTCCAGAGAACCTAATAACCTCATGCAATCGCTTCATTTGAGTTATGATGTGCTAACAGATATTTCCAAATTCCTTTAGGTCTGGGAATTCAGCAATTTGTTTTACCCTGTGGATAACTGGTGCTTGGACAATTTCCCTTCAATGTCTGAGCACCTAAAGGTCTGCCCCTATTATGAGAAGGAGAACAGAACAGAACCAGTACCCTTAACTGGTGTCTTCGATTGTGAAGAACAAGAGAAAACACGGAGTCTTGTGTCTATGTTTAGGAGGAATAAATGACATTTGTTGAGAAAAAGTGGGGAAAATAATCAACAACAGGGTGGTTGTGATGCAGCCTCATGTTAGTTAGTGTTATCACTCTATATTAGGCTGATTATTTTCCAATAGTGGCAATAGTTTATCCCTTGAAAACCACAGCAAAAGACTCCTTCCATTAATGTATAACAAGCACTTTTTAAAATCTGTAAATTATTATTAGACTAGAAAGCCATTACCTAAGAAAATTAAGAATAAGTGCATTAATGTAAACCTCTGATTTGCAGCTGGCATTACAGTATTAAGTATTTCTAAACCCATGCAATGACATGTCCATTATCGTGATCTCTGGTCCTGATTAAAGGCTAAACTCTAATGAACCATGAATTATGTCACAATTCCACCACTCACTATTATAAAGCAATATTAGATTAATCATTTTACATTGTCTTCCTTGTATTAACATTTGTATTAACATATACTGAAAAATAATAAATTATTTTTAATTACTTGGGTTATAATGATGTTTATAATGCAGTTGTCTAGATAAAAGCTCTTTTTTTGGTGTTTTTATAATTATTATAGATTATAGAAGAATTCAATTCACAACATTTTTGACCTTTGTCATGAGGACAAGTACAATTTGCTTACTTTGTGAAACAGGAATGAAGAAGCAGAAGCAGGCTTATTGCACATATCAGCAGGTTTGCCTTGATTTTATTTTTTTTTTAACAATGTTCCTACATTTTTGGGGAACCGAAAGAATTTTTGCCCGATTGCTGTGACATAATACTATTTCCTGGTTATGTCAAGTAATGAGAGGAGAGGTCTGAATCTTTAAACCGACACTGGGAACCTGGTGAGTCTGAAACAGCTATTTACATTTGTGTGATAATGAAAAACAAAAATAGTCTGAATATTGGATGAGTTACAATAATTTGCTTTGCTGTTAAAGTTACTCTCTAATGGTTATTTATTCTCCATGACTCTTTAGATTATTCAGGATGCAGCTGTCAGTGCATCTGTTTGGAGTTGTCTGGGTAGCTGTACTGTTGTCCTTTAGTCTCTGCCAGGATATCTGTCGGGTGCAGGATGGAAAAACTGGAGTGCCAGGAGTTTCTGGGCGAGATGGCTGGCCTGGACAAAAAGGAGAGAAAGGAGAACCAGGTATGTATTCAGTTGATGTTGCTTTATTGGTTTTAAGCTTAATTACAAATTGCACCATTTAGTTATATTTATTTGCACATACATTTGAAAAGACTATATTCTGGGTGGCATGGTGATTGTTTTCCACCTCGCCACTCCAGGGTTGCTGGTTCAATCATGAGCTTGAGTTACTGTCGGTACTTCTCCACTGGGTTTCCTCCAGGTTCTTTGGTATCTGTAGAACTGGTGAACTGGCTACACCAAATTGACACTAAATTGTATAATTGATTTGCATCCAGGAGAACCAGTGCTCCCAGAATAGGCTCCTGATCCACCATGACCCTTACCAGAATAAAGAGGAATGAATACATGAATGGATGAATTAACATTGTATTGCATGGTTTTAGGTTTGCAGGTGGCGCTGAGATATGAAGACCTGAGTGCTTTCAAAGGAGATAAGGGTGAGGATGGTCCTGTAGGAGACCTTGGTGCTAAAGGTTTCCCTGGTGAACTTGGTCCCCAGGGCCCCATCGGACCTCCAGGGAATCCTGGCATGAGCGGAGCAAGTGGAAATTCCAACACAAAAAAGGCAGCCTTTACAGTGATCCGTAAGATTAATGCGAACCCCAGGTACAACAAGGCCTTGGAATTTACTGAACAACTTGCTAATTTGAATAATGACTTCAACCGCCAAACAGGTTTTTTCACATGTAGCGTTCCTGGAGTGTATTACTTTGTGTTTCATTCTGTCTCTGAAGGTGACCTTTGCTTAAAACTGGTCAGTGACAACGCAGCTAAAGTGAGCCTGATATTTTGTGACTATAACCAGCGTAGGTCAAGTGTATCACAGGTTGTGTCTGGTGGTGCAGTGATTGAGCTTGCTGCGAGAAATAAGGTGTGGCTAGAACCCTTCAAACAAATTGAACACAGAAGGGAGACAAACAAAATGTCCAAAACTGACATGACAGTGTTTAGTGGATTTCTGATTTTTGCTACTGGATAAAGAAAATAGAGATAACAGTGCATGTTAGAATGACTGCCATTGTAATATTGGTAGTGCTCCAGAAGTTTCTGCAATCATGGATTTTACTGCAACTTTACGTTAAATGTTAGATTAAGTGTCCTATGTTTTTTTTTGCAACCCAAATGGACATTTCTGTTGTAAAACGCATTCTACAATAAAACCTTTTTGCGAAACTGGTGTGTGCATTAGCCTCTGGTGTGTGTGTGTGTGTGTGAGATTCTTTTTGGATTATTCATATTGCATACATGATGGTTACATAACATAAATATACATATAAAAACAATATTTAATTGACTTCATATGTTTTGACTGATCTACAGTAAAGCAGAGAGTCTTCCAATCACAGTGTTGCTTCACCTTAAAAAATATTTTTGGGATACAGTGGCTAGCATAAATTTTTTCCATGGTTTTGTTTTCCACATTTTGTAGTGTTGTAACCTACAAGTGAAATGGACCTAACTAGAATTAGGTCAGGAATCTTTGCAAATCAATTCAGAATAATTGAAGGGGATCAGTATAGTTTGCATAAATATTTATAAATAAAAAAAGGCATAAAGTATATAAAACATATGATAGCATATAAGCCTCCCACCGATCCCCACCCCAATGCAGTGAAACAGCTAGATTAGAAAACACATCAGAAGTCATAAAGTTGAGTTGTGCAGAGTGGACCAGTGTGCAATTAAAAGGTTCTCATTATTAATTATTAATTAATTCTTATATATTTTAAAAAGCATATATATTTAAAAAGCAGCATGAAAAACTCTCAAGAGAGAAATGATTACAAAATGGAAAAAGTCTGAAACACACAAAATATAGAACGGGGTATTAATACTTATGCAACCAATGTGTAATTTCAGAAACTTTATTATTTTTGAGTTGACCGTTTTGCTCAAAAAGACTAATCTAAACAGTTCACTGCTTATGAATAACTGAAACTTCAAGCACTCGGGCTGAGTAGTGATCTAAAGGCGGTGCTTTGTGCAGTGAAGTTTTGAAAAGAGGAACACAGACTATTCGAAGCTTTAGACTTATACTGCCAAGCTGATGTTCTGCGTTAGCCATGTTTAAGCTTAAGCTTACATTCGGAGCTCTGTTGGCAGCGTTGCTTTGCCCTTTAGCTGCTCAAGACACATGTCGTGCAGGGACACCTGGACTGCCGGGTATTCCCGGAATTCCTGGACGTGATGGAAGAGATGGTGAGAAAGGGGAGAAAGGCGAGACAGGTAGGTACTTTTTGTTTAGTTCTTTCCTCAAGAGTTCACCACTTCATGTGTAACATGTTAATAGGAATACTTAAATATATAGGAATATATATATATTTTTTACATTACAGGACTATTGTAAATTTCCCACTGGGATGAATAAAGTGTCTATCTATCTATCTATCTATCTATCTATCTATCTATCTATCTATCTATCTATCTATCTATCTATCTATCTACAATCCATCTATCTATCTATCTATCTATCTATCTATCTATCTATCTATCTATCTATCTATCTATCTATCTATCTATCTATCTATCTATCTATCTATGATAGCTAATGACCAGAGAACAGAAACTGCAATGAATTGCTATTGTAGGAAGAAATAGAATAAAATATATTTAAAAAAAAAAAAAAAAATAATAATCCTAAGGGCCAGTGTGGGTGCAGTTTTTCATTACAGTTAAGCAGCAGCCACATCTGATTCCACCTGTGAATTCAGTTGAACCCGGCTTACAATAGTAAAGAAGCTCTGATTTGAACTGTTTCTGACTGAGAAATCCAGTTTTAAAGTTCCACTTAGAACCTTTTTGGAGTTCTATAAAATAAAATGTTGTCTCTTAAGGTATTTTGACTACTAGCTTTCTAAAACATTTCTAAAGAACTCTTTCTGAAACGCTTTCGAATAACTTTTAGGCTTCCTATTGAGGGAAGAATACTCAAGAACCCTTTAGAACATCAAATGACCATTCTTTTGATTGACCCACAAATTATACACATCACAGTTGACTGGATATCAGCTTTTTTTTGCAAGCAATTCTCATTTATAAATGTCATAGTAGTAAGTGTCATAGTAAACACATATTTAATGTGTTTAAACCTATTTTATGGAAGGCTGTAGTTTATTTAAGACAGTGTGTTTATCTCCACAGGGCAGACATTGGAGCTGGTGAATAAAGTGATCAAAGGGCAAAAGGGGGAAACTGGCATTAGAGGTTCTCCGGGAAAGAGGGGTGCCCCTGGCAATCATGGACCACCAGGACCACAGGGTCCACCCGGGGACATAGGAGATCAAAGTGACTCCAAACCACAATCTGCATTCTGTGTTTCTCGGGAAACCACAGCAAATCCACCCCATGACACACCAATCATCTTCCAAAATGCCATCACCAATGTCAACGGGCACTTTAATATTAGTGAGGGTAAATTTGTATGTCACATCCCTGGTACCTACTATTTTGTGTACCATGCAACATCTTATCAAAAGACACTTTGTGTTAAGTTCATGGTGGATGGAACGATGAGGGCTAGCTTCTGCGACCATATTCAAGATGACCTTAACGTGAGTTCAGGGGGATTTGCTGTGTACCTGAAGCACAACAGTAAAGTCTGGTTGGAGGCTAATGATAGGGTAAATGGCATATATGCATCTGGAAATACTGGCAACAGTGTCTTCTCTGGTTTCCTGCTTTATGCACACTGAAAGAGATCTAGTGTTTCATGAAACACACCAGATAATAAGATTTTCATTTACAGTCAATATATGTACAATCAAGAACACAAAATGTATTTCTGATTTCTGTACCACTAATAAAATGCTACTTTGACACAATTTGCTACTTTTGTTTTTATTATCTCTCCATGTCCTATCCTATCCTATCTTATCCTGTCCTATCCTATCCTATCCTATCATATCCTAGCATTTCATTTCCATACCCTATATTTCTCTCTGTAGTTCTTTAGTAAGGGTCCATTATTCGCACGCATAAAGTAAGCTCCAGATGACAATTAAGTGCAGTAATCTCACTTTTGATCCCAGACTAATGTTTCTGTCTGTCCATAATGGCTTCAACTGTGTCAGCGCAGAAGTAGCTTGTGCTTTTCTGGAAAGGACTTCCTGCATGGAGCCTTCATCAGACACAATTGATCCAAGACACTGCAAGCTGGACACAGGGTTAAGTGTTTGTCTGTTGATTTTAATGTCTGAGATGAATCCATTACTGCTGTTGGTCATTTGCTTTGTTTTTTTCTGACCTGATTTCCATTCCATATGTTCAAAAGGTGGAGTCAAGTCTTTCAACTACACTAGCAAGTTCTTTTTACTCTCCTGTTAGCCCATCTATGTTGTCAACAAAATGGAGGTTGGTGATCGTTCTACCTCCAATGCTGACAGTTCCTTCAGGGTCATCCAGGGCATCTGTAATGATGCGCTCCAGAAAGATGTTGAAGAGGAGAGGAGAGAGGGGGCATCCTTGGTGTACACCAGTTGTTGTTCTGAAGCAGTTTCTACTGGCTCAATTGTGGAGGACTGCACTGGTAGCATTGTTGTACAGATTTTGGATGAGGTTGGGTGTTTGGATGTTATATTTCTTTATAGTTGCCCTCAGAGCAGAATGCCAATCAATCAATACTCAATCAAAGGCTTTCTTGAAGTCCACAAGCACATGATACTGGTGTTGCTTATGCTGGAGGTGTTTCTCAGATATGATTTTCAGGTTAAATATTTATTCTGTGGTGTTCTGTCCTGCTGTAAATCTGGCTTGATCTTTGCTAAGATTTGTTCCAGTTAAGGTTTTAATCTATTCATTTCAGTTACTGTTGTGTTGAGCTTGGTGGTCATGGTGTCAATATCAGTACCTTTATTGTCTAAGAGGAGCAATGATGCAAATTTCCCTCCTATCGTTGTTTGGAATATTTCTTGCCAAGGTTGATCGGAAGCATCATTTCTTGATCAAGATATAGTCGATCTGGTTGTGTACCAGGAACTGTGCCAGGTCGATAATCTGGATGCCTTGTGGAGGCCAAGCATGTTTGCCAGCAAGAATTTGTTGTATCTGACAAACTCAAGGAGCCTTAAGCTTCTATCATTGCTCTCGATGTTACAGTAGGGACCGCACGTGTCCTTTGGGTAGGCATCCTCTCCAACCTTTGCACTCCAGTCTCCTTGTACAATAATGCAGTCCTTCTTGAAGCCTTGTGAAGTCTTCAACCTCACTGTCCTCATAAGTGGATGTACCCTTGCTTTCATGCAGAACAGTAAATATTTTCTTATGTGAAAGGACATGACACAATAAAAAAATAAGAACACTAAATTCTAAAAACTTTAAATGTTCAGTTGTTCCTATGGGAAAAGGTTCTACGTAGAACATACAGGAGGTTGCAAGGAGAACATAGATGTTAAAAGCTTCAAAGAAACTATCGGAAAAAAATAAAATAAATAAAACAAAGGCAGCAGCTGTAAGGAATGCAAACATTTCTCCATAAAAATAAAATTATTTCAGCTAATGGGAATTGTTACATGTCGTTTTAACTATTGGCATTAACTATCATCATTTAATACTAATACAAAGGGGTCTAAAATATTGCAAATTGTAATGTTTTCTGCACAAGATGTTCTTGTTTTTTGCTAATGCAAGCCAAAAAAATATATATTTATTTTTTTTATTTTTTTTGTTATTACTCAATCCAGGATTAATACATTGCTGAATATGCATTTTATAACTTCCTTGTCCATGTTGTGCAATGCTGATGTTCTCCATTTGAAAGAGGAAAGAAAACTAGAATGCATTCTGGTAGGAAATGATTGTTTTTAATCTCTTACACTTGAGGCTGCCGCTGATTTTTCAAGCACTGTGCAAATGGTTCTTGGAACAATGGTAAGAAATTGAACCAAATTCATCTTCATGCTGTGTAATTTAAGAAATATTCACAAAGTTAATAACAAAAAATGTTTTAATAACTGATTAGTAAAAAGTTTGTTCTAAAAAATAATTTTATTATTATTATTATTTTATTATTATTATTAGTAGTAGTAGTAGTAGTAGTAGTAGTAATACTTTAAAATAGTAGTATTAATTAAAAAAAATGTATTATTGTTAAATGCAGGTATCCTTGTCAGTGCATGCCCTTATACCTGTCAGCGTTTTGCTATGGGTTGTGACCCCGTCTGTCTCAGACAAATGTGATGGCCACACGGGTTTCCCTGGTCTGCCTGGAATCCCAGGAACTCCTGGTGCTAATGGAAATAATGGACCAAAGGGGGAAAAAGGAGACCCTGGTAAAAAGATTTTACTTTTAAAATAATTTTTTTCATGTTAAAATTTAAAAGAGTATTTAACACTATGGACAAACTCTTTATGCTGTAAATCTAAAGGAAGTAATAATTTTTCAAACATTTAAGATAAATATACAGTAATATATACATTATGTGTCTTTGTGTGTAAATATTTTACTACAGCATGATAATATAGCTATTTTCTGCTGTGCTCTGGCTAAACAGAAAACTGTCTTGGTTCAAGAAATGTAACTCTCTATTGATATGATTAATATCTATTTACATGCAGGTGAAGACACACACCCGGTAAAGGGAGCCAAGGGTGAAATGGGCTTTCCCGGACGCCCCGGCAGACCGGGCCTCATGGGGGATGTAGGGGGATTTGGTTTACCAGGTCCAAAGGGTCCAAAGGGCTCAAGGGGGCCTTTTAAGATGGTCTCAGAAGTTAATCCTGTTTTTTTCTCTAATAAAAGAAGACAACAATCCAGAACATCTGTACACCAAAATAGAATCGTTGATTTTGAAGACTCGGTGTCTCCTGAGAAGGCTGGTATTGGTCTGAGCAATGGTGTTTTCACAGCCACACAGTCAGGTGTTTATTACTTTGTGTACCATGTGTCTGCGAAGCAGACTGCTTGCCTGTGTATGAAGCAGCAGGACAAAGTGGTGTTGAATTTATGTGATTTTTCTGAAGGAGTACTGCTGACCTCTGGGTCTGTGGTCCTGGAGCTGAGGCAAGAGGACACTGTGGCTGTGTATGTGTGCACGAAAATGAGTCAGATCCTCTCTACAGATACTGATAGCATATTCACCGGCTTCCTGCTATTTTAATTAATCTCTCTTATGACAATTCAGTGATGCTTTCTGGGTTCTCTTTGCTTTTTTTCCCAGTACTTTCCAGTATCTCATAAAAAACTTTTTTCATTGAACAAATGGAATATAAGTGTTGCAAATAAATCTGTGTAATCATTTGACTGACCATTTAATGCAAACAAAAATAAAGTTGTTCTCTATGCTGAAATGTTCTTAAATTGCTGGGCAGGACATAATAGCATACTGGCACAAATAGAATGGACCATTAATAAATTAAAAATGCAAAATGACAAAACATTGTACAAATATCCAAAAAATGGCGGCGAATATTTGCAGAAAACTCACTTAATAATAATAATAATAATAATAATAATAATAATAATAATAATAATAATAATAATAATAATAATAATAATAATAATAATGTAATTATTACACACACACACAGTTTCTACAGCTTTAGCCCTCAGCACCACTTTATATCATTTACTGTGTTTTTTAATGAACACTGGTGGCACTGTTGTACTCAGTTAAAAAAAACAATCCCAACTATTCCTTTTTAAAATATAAATTTTCTACAAATAGCATGATGTGGATGCCAAAAATCAAACCTAATATTATATACTCATTCTATTGCACATTAAGATTTATGCAGCTTTTGTCTACACACACAATTTAGGTGTTGGAATTATGTTAAATTCCAATTAAAAACAATAAAAATCTGCAAAAGAAATATGACAATGCTTACTTAGGATATGGATTAGAGATTTGTAACAGATATGTGTGTTGTGTTTTATGTTGTGGTACAGCTGCCAAAAGCAAGTTTAAACATCCCAGTAGTATGACTCTATTTATCTATTATTATTATTATTATTATTATTATTATTATTATTATTATTAATAATAATATTTTGAGTATTCCCTTTCAACACATCTCTTAGTGTGTCTAAATGACTGCGCCTAAACATTACATTCACACCAAACTCCAATACAGTTAGTAACTTGGTGTCCTTCACTGCTGTGGGTCTCATTGTTCTTTAGCTGATTCCTTCACTCAAAAGGCTTTTGAAAAGAATAGACCAGCCATGGCAACCACCATCAACTAAGGCTTACAGAGGATTTCAAGCCTGGTGTAAGAATGTAAGTAAAACTGAGCTTCTACATGCTGCTTGATTAGAGAATCTACTAAACCTGAATCTCATAGGATTTCACACTGCAGCAAATACACTGAAGGTGAGCGTTTATTTGCAATAATTAATATAATAATAATAATATATAAAGTTAGTTAAAGGTTATACAGGAATATTGACCAGTTTTCAGACTTATACAAAATTATTTTCTCAGGTATCACCATATCTGTGTCTATAGAAACTGTTTTATACACAGCTTTATAAACAGTAGCAGTAAAAAAGCCAGTAGACATAATTTAGACAATTGATTATTAACCATTATCTTGAGCCAATGTTACAGAAACATAGGGTTTACTTCACAGAAGTAATGTCAATTAGCTTCAAATTATAGCTGAACCTAAAAAAAAATAGAGATGTTTTTGGTATTAAAGTGAATTTCAGTATTAATAAGGGGTGGACAGACCTTCAAAAACTCTAATATGCAGCCCTGACCAATGTTATGGTTGCCCAGAAACCTGAATGACTTGGCAAAAAAATGGTAGCATAAAGCAATTGATTATGGTGAGCTAGTTAGCTAGCTAGGCCACTAACAAACAAATTAGGATAAAAAAAAATCTGTGATGATGTAGCAGTAGGCTATATCCTTTTCTAAGAAAGTGTCTGATTTAGCACATCATGTTTGCAGTCTTGAGAAAATGACAGTAAGTCTCTGAACAATGTTTGTGCAAGGCATGTGGCGCTAGCAGGAGAGTTCAACAGTTTCCACATAGACACATGTTTTTGATTGTTATATGTACATGCAAATAAATCTGACCAGTAAAAGGTGATGTACAGTATGTAGTGTAACCAAGCATATTTTATTTAAATATACTTACGGAATAAAAACTATAAGACTATAGCAATTAAGGTTTTTCTGTCTTTGAACTGGACTGAATGTAAAATAGTAACCCAGACATGTAGTATGGGCTGTTTACTTTTTATATTTCTACAGAAAAGATTTACATTTCGAAGATTTACATTCCTCTGCCATCCACTATTAAGGAAATTTTAAGCTGAAAAAAAAAAATCTCTGTGCTTCTTAAGTGAGAATGACTGCACTATGAATGATGTTGGAGTGAAGTATCCAGACTTTGCTGTTTACTGAGTACATTGAGTACACTACAAACTGACAAAACTGTGCACTATATAACTTTTTTGATTGTGATTTAGGATGCAACATGGCAACCCAATAACTACAGACTGCATGCTGTACAGTACATTGTAAATGTGTACTAACAAACCGGTTTATCTCCTTAGTAATGGCCATGCAGAAAAGACCACTTAGAAAGCTGTTAAGTCCACTTCCTCCCCCTGGCCATGATTTCCGAGTTGGATTGCTGCAACTTAAGAACGGTCAAAGGATGAAGCCCTTGCAAGTATTCCCCCAGGTGGGAGAGCTTCCTGCTGTGGCAGGTAAAGTGCTAGCAATGTAAAACAAAAATATGCTGAAATTCAATTCAGTTAAAGCACCATTTTGGTCAGTTTACACAGTGTAGCCAAGATGAGTTTAAAGTTGCTGTAGTTTGGCGTCAGAGCTGCATTTAGTTAAGTTTGCTAATAATCATTGGTGGCATCATGTTGACTGTTTACCTAAATAAATACACACTCACCTCAAACTAAAAATCTCTCATAGTGCCTGACACTGAATGGCAGTTAACTTGTTAAGTAAAAAAAAGACAGTGTTAAAAACAGTTGTAGCCAAAACAAAATTTTATACATCTTTCTTCCTTAGAAAAAAAGTTTTAAGTTTAATTTATATAAGTAATGTTTTTTAAATGGTTTTAATGATAATTTGTGAAGCTATTTGTGTTGCTGCTTAGCTAGGTTTCCGTCCTTGTTAGCAAAGAACAACGTACCTCAAAATAATAACCATATGCCTCAAAACAATTCAGTTGGAAGTAAGCATTGAAGCTCTGGGACATATAAAAAGAAAGGATTGTAAGTGAAATAGACTACTGTTACTGAAATTAAAGATTTCAAATGATAGCATAAATGTTGGCTATATTAATTCTTCACGTAATCAGCTGACGATAAAAGCAAAAGTATTACAGATCACAGTGACTATAATGTGTGGCATGAATATAAAATAAACATCATTTTGAACTCATTCTGAATGTCTTATTTCTCTGTCAGGTTTATTGCTCTACCCAGATAAGTGTGAGAAGATGGTAACAACGTCAGAAATAGCTTTTGGTCCCAAACCTTATGCCAGGACTGAACCACAGAAGATGCTGAAGTGTAGTCTGACTCTGGAGGGTGAGCCCGATTCCTATATGTGTAATGGGCCTCGTTTATCAAGTTGGATGTGAACAAATTTATTTGTAAGCTGTTATATAGAAAAAACAATAGTGTAACTGTTGATGAGTTACTGTCATTTTTTATATGGACTATGCTGTCAAGTTTTAATTGCTTGTTTATTTCATGCTCAGATTTTAAAAAAATGTTTTGAAATTCAGTTTTGATATGAATTATTTGTAAAGAAAGCAATCTAAAACAAATTCTTGTGTTAAGACAAAAACCTAGGTATACAAAGGTAATGGTACTGTAATAATAGGAGAGTTAGTGTGTATCTAACTCTGTGGTAGGCGACACGCTGCAGTGGCTGATCTGCATTACTGGTAGATTGATCACACTGTGATCTTACCATTTAATGGTCAGGTTGTGGCTTTCTGTGCCTTTTATTATGTCATTTATGTATATAAATCAGCTACCTTGAATAAGCATAATCATTTATAGGTGACGGATATCTATCAACGTACCCACACGAGTATGAAGAAATGATCTTAGCATAAAATTGATAAATGAGGCCCTGTGTATCAGTTCACTTGTGGCCGTCTGAAATATCTAACACACTACCGAATCAAACATTATGCAGGGGATCAAAGCTACGTAACAACCAACCAAGAAGCTTATCCAGCTCAGGCTTTATACGGTGATCCGTTGATGATGATGATGATGATGAGAAAAAGCTTAGTTAGACGTGAAAGGACACCAACATCACACTACCAAACACACTACCAACAGAGCTTCGTCCGACCACAGTGTATTTATGGGAGGAGACTTCAAGCCCTGCCCCGCCCTGATAACCTCGCTATCAACCCAGCACTGAGGTAAGATCAATATCATCAATATCTCATATCCTGGATAGCATCATATTTAGGCACACCTTTATATTTGATCATGTGTGTTTTATACTTCTCAAAAAAGAAGCAATAAAATGTCGTCTTGTAGGGCTGACTTTAAGACAGTCCAAATGGAGACCTACCCAGGATGGGACACCTGTCTTTACTCTCGTCCTCTTCCGGCTAAACTGAAGGAGCAACTGTCACTTAAAGAGCAGTCACCTGCTGCAGGAATGGTATGTGTATTCTGTGCTGTTTTATCTTCTGTTTGTCTATTTATGATATAAGCTTCACATGATGTTCTTCTCTGTCGTAAATGTGTTAAGACTTCCAGAGCTGGCTCTTCGGTCAACGGCAGATGATCTGAAAATGTCCAGACTGCCCATCAGAACCATGGAATGAAGAAATACCGCTGCTTTACCAAAGTCACTATCAAATCTAGCACACTGTTAAAGGCATGATCAGGAAATTCTAATTTAAAGAGTTTTCCACTTTACTCCAAATTTAGCTCATTAAAAAGATATTCGACCTTTCATGCATATGTTAATGTTCAAAAGTGAAGAAGCATCTTCATTTTTTATTGAAGCTATAAGCCTAATGTGGTGTAAGCAGTGGATATCATTATTAACCATTTATTCACTTATAAAATGCATTTGTAAAAAAAAAAAGGTACATATTTAAGTGTAAGCACAAAGCAGGTCTGAATTATTATAGAAATCACTAATGTTGATGGAAGTGTGCTGAAGAAAATTATCAATCTAAATAGTGTCACAGTGTGTCTGGGTAACATCATCCCTACAGATCTACATACATGTGCTGGTTGTTTAAATGTGATGGTGTGCACAATTATGTAAAGTCTACACTCCGTAACACTTGTGTTCTGTTTGGGTCAATGTAAAACCATCATATTATTCTTCCCCATTGAGAAACTTTGTGATTCTTTAAATAAATAAAACAAACTTATTTTTGGTGCATCTGCTTCATGTTCTGGTCATTTAGACCCAAGAATAAAACAGATTACTGTTATTTAAGTTATCAATAACAATTAATGGCTTTCACAGAAATAAAATATAGGTCAAATCACTCTACAGTAGGTTGCCTCTAATTTGTATTTGCACACAGATGCAAGATTTGTTCAGCCGCAAACGGAACAGAACACAAGGGATAAATATCTTCTACAACAGTACAACATTTGGTGAAGAGCGCCCTCTTGTGCTTATTTAGAGTCACCCTCTATTATATTTCCAAGAAAAAGGTTCTTCAGTAAACACCCTGGGCATTAAGTACACAAAGTACACGTGATATTTTGACTTGATTTGTTAAAAATCATTTGAAATAAGACATTAAGAAAAAACACACATTTAATAAACCTCACAAAGTAAAACAGATACACATATACAACTGCTGAAAACTCACAAGATCTACTGCATGTATTTTGGTCGATCGTCGCAGTTGATATTTAATGACATTTTCATCAGAAGGTCCATTTAGACAACCTGGTCCATGCTGGTGAATTAGAGCAACATGTACACACTAGCATGCTCACACACACACATACACACACACTCACACACGTGTCCTGATAAATGTCTACATGTCCTCCACACTCCATTTGTAGGCTTCTTCTTGCGAAGCTTTCTTATCCGCCATTCTGGTGAAGCGCTTCTGCTCAAACCCGTTAGACCTAAACACCAAGAAATGAAATGTTTTATTTATTCATTTAAAAATAAGTACCTCAGGCCTGTATATTGTTGAATAGTGAATGGTGCTTGGTTCATATGTACAATTCCATGACACCATAGGGCTGCGGAACTCTTGAATCTGACTACAGGTAATTCTTTAATAATTAGAAAATCATACCATGTGTTTAATTCCTGACATCATAAATCATAAAATAACAACAACAACAACAAAAAACAACAATAGCTGTACCTGTCTACTCCATCCCAACGATATCCTGGCATGATGTTGAAGCGATTTGGGGGTGGAGGTGGACCCCGATAACGAGGATGATCTTTAAAAATAATTTTAAAAAAATGCAGATCAGTATTATATCAATATCATTATTATAGTTACATAATTATAAATATAAAATACTGCAGTGAGCATGAAACAAAATCTAGATGACTAAATTGAGACACTGGCTACTGTCTAGCAGCAACTAGCTTACACAACAAGTTCTAGTTTTTTGCATTAGCCCAGGGTTCATCAGTACCAGTCGTGGAGCTCAAAGAGTTCACAGAGCACAGTGTGGTGATGTCCCTCATCGAGGGCATCTGTTAAACCTGCTATTTCACCTCTAAGTCTGATCAGGAACAACACAGAACTATGCTGGATTTGTTCGGTCCTAGCTCTTCAGGAGAAATACCAAGGGATGTACTGATCGTCACTCCGCTGGCAGAATGGAAATCGACTTATGCAGCATTTTCAATCAGTATAAAGAAATGAATTATTTTAATCTGATTTAAAATTAGTCAGCACCCTGTTGGCTTTTAGTGCGAGTTTTAGAATTTTAGAATTTAAAATTTTAGATGCTTATGAACAAGCACCTGGGGCATCTCAGAAAGAGGAAATGGGTTTGATATCATCATTTACTTTGAAGGTTTTTTATGTTCTAACTTTTCTATGAATGTATTGCCCCTAGAAGGCTAGGTAAAACAGAAACACTTCTGAAAAGCTGCATATTCTTAAAGCCCTGAGTATCTACACTACCACTTAAAAGTTTGGGATCACTTGCATATTTCAGCTTGATTTCAGCTACGGAGGAAAACTCCATCAGCCAATCCATCTTGTGGGAGATGCTCCAGGAAGCACAGGGTAAAATCTCATCAGATTATCTTGAAAAATTGACAGCTAGAATGTCCAGGCTGTAACTGGGTCATTAACCAACACATGTCACAAGAGAAAGAAATTCAGTGCTGAATATAGGCACAACAAATCCGATGCAAATTCCATTTCTTTTGAACCTCTGGTAAAAAGCAGGTTCCCTCTAGGCGTTTCAATACTGGTGTGACTTACTGTCAACAGGATATGTGTATATACAAGGCCAGGCTCATTACTGAAGGCTTTATTACTGTCTGTGAGTTTTACTGCTCTAAAAATAACTTGAATCAGTCCTCACCTTTGATGCCTTTGGTTTTTGCATTCTTCTCCTTTTTCTTGCGCAGAAGTGCAGCCATTGGATCTCCCTCTCTTTCCTGCTCCCTCAGCATCTTGTCAAGGTCTTCATCATCAATGTGACGTGCCAGCGGCTTCTGAGCCTCTCTGAGTGCATCAGCCACGTTCTGCTCCTGCATCTGCCTCTGTGCCAGTCTGAGAGAGAGAGAGAGAGAGAGAGAGAGAAGAATGATAAACTTGTTCATAACAGCAGCCTTGATACATGGAGGTCACATCATTAAATAAATGGAAATAATTTATATTATTTTTTTTATTAAATATAGATGTACTGTTATAGAAAAAATAACAGCATGACACAACCCCACAGTTGATTATTCTCTATGGTTTTATTTCTTAAGCAATGATTTATTCCACTTTTCCACAAACTATAGAAACCTCACCCTTTGCCCCACTGTGCATATTTCTCATCCTTCTCTGCCTTCTCCCCCGCTTTCCTGCTCTGCTCCACACGTTCAGATTCAAGGTCACGCTTCTTTCCTGTTTTATCTCGAAAAATAGTCTCTGCATGACGGGACTCCTCTGGGGAAAATGATGGTCAGTAGTTAGGAACAGTTGTGGTATTGTACCTCATATAAGAACTACAGGACTATAAATCTAGCACTATTTACAAAGCTTTTTAGCAAAGAAACCTTCTAGTGGGCGGTTGAGTTTTTCCCTCCGGCGTATTTCCTCCTGCTCTTTCCGCAAGGTTTCAGAAGACACCAGACCAGCAGCTCCACCGGATAACATTTGAGGCCCCTGCCAGAAGTCAGATTAAAGACTTAAATGAATGTTAAAGAAGGATTAAAGGAAAAGTTCACTCTGAAACATTCAATATATTAAATTCTATTTAAAAAATGTCAACACTTCACTACTGAAATAAAGTTGAGCTCTGTGTCAATCAGTTCACCAGCACTATCACTCTCTCCATCTGTTCCTCTAGCTTCAAATCAGTGTATATGTAATGTTGATAACATGCCGCTTTAGAAGACTTTTTGGTCAAATTGAAAGCTTACATTTTGATGGGGTTTGCACTCATAGGTAAACATTTGAGCTAGACAGAGGATCCACCTTGCATTCACCACCCGTAATGTAAGTTTGTCTTGTGTTTCATTCCCGAATATTGGAATATATGGGGTTACAAATCGTACTAGAAAGCCTCAGAGATATTTTGGCTTTATAAGGACCTCCACCCATATATGAAGTCACTGCTGTAATCACACACATGCAGCACCCATTTATTCTGAGCATACTTACCGTCTGTGCATCAGGAGCACGAGCCCGACGAGGAGGAGAGAGATCTGAGTCTGATCCACGCTTATCCTGTGGCCTCTTCCTGGGAGGAGAGAGGTCAGAATCATACCCCCTGCCCCCCTGTGCTCTTTTTCTGGGGGGAGACAGATCAGAGTCGGAGTCCCGTCTGGTGTTAGGGCGTCTTCGTGCTGGGGAAAGGTCTGAGTCACGTCCAGTTGAAGAAGGTTTGGACTTTGCTCCCTGTGGAGAATCTGTAAAATATACAAAACATATTCTAGATGTATTCTAGAAGATTAAGCACTAATCTTGAGGGTGATGTATGAGAATAAGAAATTTTTCTAATTTCTGTACCTTTATGATGGTGTTTTTGTGTTTTTCGGGGAGGAGAAGGCGATGCAGAGTCGTGCCGTCTGGGTTTGGTGTCTGCTCTGTGTCTGGGAGGTGAAAGGTCTGGAGAATCGCGGCGAGATTTCCTCTTGGGAGAGAGATCAGGAGAGTCATGGCGAGACTTCCTCTTGGGAGAGAGATCAGGAGAGTCATGCCGAGACTTCCTCTTGGGAAAGAGATCAGGAGAGTCATGCCGAGATTTCCTCTTGGGTGAGATATCAGGAGAGTCATGCCGAGATTTCCTCTTGGGTGAGATATCAGGAGAGTCATGCCGAGATTTCCTCTTGGGTGAGATATCAGGAGAGTCATGACGAGATTTCCTCTTGGGTGAGATATCAGGAGAGTCATGACGAGATTTCCTCTTGGGTGAGATATCAGGAGAGTCATGACGAGATTTCCTCTTGGGTGAGATATCAGGAGAGTCATGACGAGATTTCCTCTTGGGTGAGATATCAGGAGAGTCATGACGAGATTTCCTCTTGGGTGAGATATCAGGAGAGTCATGACGAGATTTCCTCTTGGGTGAGATATCAGGAGAGTCATGCCGAGACTTCCTCTTGGGTGAGATATCAGGAGAGTCATGCCGAGACTTCCTCTTGGGTGAGATATCAGGAGAGTCATGGCGTCCTCTCCGTACTGGAGAACTATCAGGAGAATCGTGTCGAGTTCTTCTACTCCCCTTGACCTCTGAGCTTTAATAAATGTGAGATAAAGTAAAGTAAAGTAAAAACTTTACACTCATTGCTGATAGTGTATTGTTATTTATTTAGGGGAAAAAAACAACCTCAACTACCTTGTTTCTGAATGCAGGACTTCTTGGGATTCATCATTTGTGGCTTTGACATGGGAAAAAAAAAAATGAGAAAATGGACATTAATAATAGTAACAAAACAACTTATGTAGAAGTTAGGAATTAAATACATGGATCATGCTGTTTGAGGAAAGTAATCAAAGAAAACATGGTTTGCTGTGGTGATGATTATTGTAGAACTATCTTTATACTACGATATAAAGATGACTTAACAGTTAAATCTTTAATGTCTCACCTCCAAGAACTTTCCACTTGTTACTAGATCTAAAGACTTCAAGTTGCTTGACTTCGTCCGGACGCTCATCTATTATTTCTGCAATCTGAAGTAACAGTCAATCAAAATAAATGCAATTCACTGCACAAACTATTTTAGCACAGGAAGTAAAATGGGTGTCTAAAATTAATTTCATTTGTCTTAGTTCTAGCAGTTAGTTGACAGCATGCATTAGGAAAAACCTAAGAAATGGCACACAAAGTCATTTTTAACAATCCAGGAATCCTATTATTATTATTATTATTATTATTATTATTAAAACACAATGCTCTATTTCACTAGACTAATTTAAAAGATCTCTCTAATTAAGTGATTTCAGGTCATGCTCCAGGCAGCTACTGTCTATGGACCGGGAAATTTTCTATTTATTTCTTTTACAGTATTCTGTATACTGTAAAATAAGTATACTATCCTTGGGTTTTGAACTAGGTAGACGGGGTGAGTGTAACTGCATTATCTGCCATATTAATAAACACAGACAAAACAGAATGTACATCAATGTACAAATGCTAAAGATTTTAATGGAAGAACAGATCAACTAGTAGCTGGCCCGCCTTCATGGTTTAAATGGTAGTTACCACAGGTGCCTCCTCTTCCTCATCTTCATCCCTGTTCTCCTTCTCTTCTTTGTTCATAGCCAGTTCCCTCCAGTCAATGTCATCGTCAACAATTTTCATCCTGCAAAGTGTAATACTATAATCAACCTATTTTGTGTCGGTCACCTGGAAACAACACTGTTATTGTAAATAGTCACATGCTAAGCTAACATTCTGCCAGCTACAGCCACTGATCTAGACAATTCCATGTTGACTTACCCTCTCCCGACGACTTTAGGGCGTTTTTTCTTAACTTTCTTCTCTTTTGACCTCTTGCCATCTTCATCGTTTGATAAATAGCGCTTTAAATATTCCGCTTTTGAAATAGCAGTACTTGCGCTTATTGCGCTCTTGGAGGCAGCCATTTTGTTTGTCACCAAAAGGATAGCGCAGAGGGCCAAAAAGCACAGCGCAATATTCGCGAATGAATTGTGTGTTCAACGCAAATCCAAAGCCCCACCGTCGGCGCCGCCCACTTTTGGAAGTCGAAATTCAGGCTGATTGATCATGAAACAAGTCAAATCAGTTCCCTGCCTTAAATAATCCAGTTTTTTAAAGTTTAATGAGTATTAAGCCTATGTTCTAACTCCTTATGGCGTTTAACACTTTTTGCTGTTTGCATTTCTACACAGTGGGAAGGATCAAATAACTTTATGAGGTTTTTTTTTTCTTTTCCTACTTGATCCATTTTTTTTGTGACATGGACTAAAGTCCATTAGTCCATATAATAGATAGTAATTGTCAGATGAAAATAGACCTCTTATTCTAACAGACCATTATTTTATGGTTTATGATCCGTGATCGTACTGTATGACCTCTCAGACTCTTGTCTGAGCCTCCTGCTTTTTTTTTGTGTGTGTTAACTTTGTAATAAGGAAAGAGACAAGCAGGACTTTGAAACGTTGACTCATGACTGCTCCTTTGTCTTTACTTTCCCTTTCTCTCTTTTAACGTTGTATGAGAATGTCTGTATTTAAGCTGCCTATGAAATCAATAAAGTAAAGAGATTATGATGTGTGTGTGTATGTGTGTGTGTGTGTGTGAGGCCTCTCTCTAACTGTGTGTAGAAGACATTTCTCATCCATCCTGCACTTTGCAAACAGGAATCCTACAGTAACCATTATCCTAATGTAGTATCTGAGATATAAGTTGACGACACCACCTCCTGATAAAGGCAGGAGGAACCTCCCCAAGTCACAATACTCTGGTACAAAGAGGACTCAGACTCAATATGTAGCAAAATATCCCAACTTTATTGTCCTAGCGTGGACCATCAGACTTAAAAACACTAATTAAAACAGTGTGTCAGTAATAAAAAGCCATAAGGATAAAAACTCTCCTCAAGACTCCAAGAAGGGTTGGGCCTGCTTGCATGCACCACCTCTAAAAGAGAAAAGAAAGAAAGAACACCCGCAGCATGCACTGCAACCAAACATCTTATATGCACCACTACAGTGCCAACCATCTGATACACACCACACAGATTGTGCCACCCCACAGGGATCACCTACACCAGAGAAGGCTAAGCGTCGATGCAGGCCCAGCCCTGTACAAGACCACAATATACTACAAGTAATTTGAGGAGAGAAATCGCACAGATAATCAAAATAATACAAACAATATTTAATACAAGTCAATAAAAGATAATAAAATAAACACAGGACATATGACCAAATAGATAAGAAACAGTGGCTGGTCTGCCCTTTAGTGAAAGTCCAGTGCAGTAAACCACAGTTACCAAGTCTCAGTGCTCAATCTCACAACCAAACTCTGAATACATAGAAAATTCAGTTGTTCAACGCTCATAGATAGCTGTCAGCCCCTAGGAGTTACTGCAACAGTAAATACTTTCTATCCCTCTTTCCCACAGTGTGTGGAAACACCATCAATTAATCACCCTGGATGAAAAGCTGTAATAGGGAGAAAAGGCTGCACATTAAGCATACCTTCGGTAAACTCCCCATGCATCGCCGCAACCACTACTTATACCTTCTTAGCCATTTGACCCACACCTGAAGCTCATTACACCAGCTATCCCCCTCCCACACTAACAGTAATATATGTATAATCATTGCAATGCAATGGAAATGCAAATAAAAGTAAAATTTAACATATTCCAACCCTACACAGACTGTGGAAACGAAAGTGAAAATAAGTAAGGGACAAGACCTTATGACCTTTCATGATAACATACACTTCATAACAAAAAGTGAACACCTGACATGATCACTACCATAGGTGAGACTTCCCCAGACTGTTAATACAAAGAAGCACATATCATCTACAATTTTAGAGTATGCTATATCTTTAAGATTTCCCTTCAGTGGGAATTTAAGGGGCCTAGACCAAACCTGTTGCATCATGGCAATAACCCTGTGCACAAAGTAAGACTAGATTTGTCAAAGTTGGCGTGGATGAACAGGGTTCGTTGATTGTTTTTCTCCTAAGGTCTGTCATCCCGAGGTCCAATGCTGTGGTCATTACCATTTCTGTTATTGATCCAGTCCTGGCACAAACCTTAGCCCTGTGTACAAACCTTACTATCTCATCATAAACACTTTTCTTAATGTTTCATATTTAATATTATCCCGTTCAATTCAGTTTATACAGATTGCTGTGTTTCATTTAGTATGACTTACTTGTACCCCAGTACTTAAATTTTTATATATGTTTAACCAGAAGTTGTTGTTGAGACATGAAAATGAAAAAAAGTTGATCAAAAATAGACCAGAATTCCTTAACTGTAGTTAAAAGTGCAGTGCAACATAAGGTTTAGTTTTAAAACATTTAAAGAGTTAAAAATAAAATAAAATAAAATAAAATGTAATTTTCAAATACAACAACTAAATGAGTAATCAGCTGGCAACCACTTGTTCTCCTTGGATAACTGTTGAATATTATTGTTTGATTGTTATTTATCTTTCTCTAAGTAAACACATAAATAGCTGGACATCTTGCAATAGCATTTTTACCTTAAGTTTATGCTCCAGAAATTAAAAAAAACAAACCAACAAATTCTGTTCAAATGGCATTATTTTACATCTGTTATGACCCATAAACCCCATAATTAATTTTAAAAAGCAATTGTAAAAATTTGATATTTTAATTGTTTATACTGATTCTTGTTTTTGGGTGTATTCCAGGTAGGACAATAACATTCTTTAATTTTTTTCATCATTGGAACATAATTCAGGTTTGAAAGGGTTAATCCGTTGTTCTTTGTATTTTACTGTTTTGAATAAACACCTACAAAGACACACCCCCTATGTGTGTTTCCTTTATTAACCCACAGCTAGAACGAACTCTGCCAGACGAAGGGTCCTGTCACAGAGGTAAGATTTTTCTCATACATTTAACATTTTAACAGTGTTGTTTCCACGGTATTAATATTATATTAATTAAGGATTAATACATTTACAATATATTTCGCAAAGCTCTCCAATCTGTGACTGTTACTGTACAAAAAAGTCAAAACAAAAGTTGTGGAAAATAAAGACATCTGTATTTTTTCTTTATTCACCGTCTTAGAACGAGCTGAATCAGACTAGACGTATCATTCCTGAGGTGAGCAAATAACTTTCCTGTTTATTTTACAGTGACTGCGTGGAAATTCTTACTTTTTTATAGATAAGTACAGAATAATATATCATGCTTGTAATTCATTGCTGACTTAATAACCTTGAACGTCACTAACTACTAAATTAACTACTGATACTTTACTGTGATTTCATTTATTTGAATGATCCCAGTCTCTGTGTGACGTGTAACCGTCATCATCCCAATAACAATATTTCTTGACCTGTACATTTACACAAAGATGTAAGGTCTTTTCACATAGTGACTTTATTAACCACTACTCTCCTTTTTTATACACACACTATCACACCTCCTTATCAAACAGGTCTAATGTAGAGTTTTAATCCTGCTAACCTGTAATATTATTCCTACTATTCATATAATATGTACTGAAATCCCAGTCTCATTCTGTAAATATTGTATATGGTTATTTATTCTTTCTTATTTGTGATGTTTTGTGAGTTTATTGTGCAATTTAAAGTCTTGTGAACTGTTCAGGCGGTGTTATTCTGGTGTTGTGGCAACAAATTTCACTTTGGATTCCCTAAAATTTGAATAAGCTTAAATTTCCTCTTCTCTAGGTGTTTTATGACTGTCGAAGCTGATTTACGACATGCCTTACTCATATGAAGAGTAAGGCTTAGTCAACAATTCATATTACATCATAGATTTGACAGGTGGACTAACCTATAAAAAACATTCAAATGAATGTTTTATTCTTTACATATCTATAGCTAACACTAATTTGCCATAACATTAAAATGCCTAATATTGGGTAGATCCCCCTAGTGACAATAAAACAGCTCTGACTCGTTGAGGCATAGACTCCTTTATCCAGCACATCCCACGCATGCTTGTTTTTACTAACAGCTTTAGTCAGTTTTTTCAAAGAAACCATAACGTTCACTTTCGTTTCCTCAGCCTGTGGCATTTGTAGGTGTGGTACACAATTAAACAGACAAACGTGAGTAAGCTCTGTGTTAACCTGTGTGTGTATGCTGCAGCTGTACAGCTGTACAGTATGATGATTTTGCATCAAAATGAATGAAAAACAGCATAATTAATTTAGAGCAATATGTACATGTTTGCTTTAATGATCAACTCCAAGGACTATATAGATTTGAGTTGGACAACAAGCACTATAACTATACAGTGAACCTGAGGTTTATTATTGTTACAGAAATATTCACCATATCAAAAATAATCTATTTATTAGTGTTAAACAACAATATATTTTTCATGTTCATTGTGTTTATTATTAAGATTCATAGACTATGTAGGATGTCTGTCAAATCGAGAGAACATTATTTTGACCAGAAATGTCTACTGGACAAACAGTATACCACACCTACAAACCAGGAAACCTCTGCAAGCTGAAGAAATGAAACGGAAAGACAGTGATGAAATGAATGTGGTTTTCTTAAACAACTGACCAAAGAATCTAAATAAATTCAACTTTTACCCTTTTTTTTTAAATCAGAGAAGCTTTTATTGAAAGAAAGCTTCATGAATTCAGGATACTTTATTTGTCTAGGTTGATTTTTTGGAGCAATGAAATTGCAATGAAAAAGCAATCGTTTGTAATATTAAAATATATCTTTTTCTTTAAACATGGATAAACCTTTCTAAAGTTTTATAAAGATCTACCTGTCATTCAAATGTCATTCATCAGGAACAGGATGGTCAGGTATATTTTTGTTCCTCAAAACAGGTAAATAAATGCTGTTCAATTATCAGTAATGAAAAGACACACCCTCTGTACACTTCCTTTATTAACCCACACTAAAACCCAGCTCAGACAGACTAGTCAAGTTATTCCTAATGTAAGCTGTGAGCAAATTTTACTGTATTTTTGTTGTTTAGTTAGAGCAACTACATAGTAATTGTCCTTTATATGTAAAGAAATATATTATGCTTGTAATATATTGTAAAGAGACTTACATAATTTTCTTGAACTTACTTAACTACTAATACTTACTGATGTCATTTATTTTAAGGTCTGTGAATGACATGCAACATCTAGATATTCATCTTGCTAATGATAATATTTGTTGAACTCTACATTGACACAAAGATTTCAGGTCTTTTTACATAAAGACTGTTGAGTCTTAGTTCTCAGAGTTGTTCTGGTGTTATGGCTGTTTTTACACCAAATGTCTCCTTGGGGATGAATAAAGTACTACTTTACTCTTTGACTTTACCCAATATTTAATTAGGTTTAAATTTCATTTTCTCTTGTTGCAGTGATCTGAATATACCTCTGTAATCATCATCATGTGGGTTGAAGATGATTTGTATCCAGGAATTCCCTCTCTCGAGAGCTGTTCAGAGCCTGCTGATGGGCAAAAGTACCGAATGTATCATGGTACCTCTTCAGAAGCTGCTGAAAAAATCAAGAAAAATGGCTTTAGACCATCTGCAGGTGGCATGTTAGGGCGTGGTGTGTACCTCAGCCGAGATCTGAATAAGGCCAGTAGATACCCTTTGGATTTGCCTGAGCACCAGAGAGTTGTTATAAGGGTGAGAGTCAATGTTGGAAGAGTGAAGAAAATTGATCGTCAAGGTCATCCAATGCAGAAAACTTGGCATGATTATGGCTATGACACTGCTTGGTGTCCTCCTGGATGTGGCATGGTTCGAAGCGGTCTGGAAGAAGATTGTGTGTGGGATCCAAGTCGTATTGAATTCCTTGACATAATTCGTCCAAGATATACATCAGGACCATTCTATGACCGCTAGGTTGATAAGATCAAAACTGTCTAAAAATGGCTGTAATTAATAAAGGACTGAAAGCATCTTCACTTTTTATTTTATTTCTTTCTTGATTTGTAAACATAAACATATTATCTGTGATTTTATGTTTTTTTTTTTAAACAATGACACATTTATGATTAGAAATTATGAGCAGAAATATGATAGTATACCACACATAAGTCAAATAAAATCAAAATTTGGGGTATAAAATGAAGAGAGAGAGAGAGAGTATAGGATTTACAACACAATCTAACTCAGTGATACAGAAATAATAGAAGACTTGACACCTAGACTAACCCCTAAAGCACACCTCATATATCTGATAGAAGTTTTTAGTTATTCTGAGATATTGTATGTTTTTTAATTATTCATTTTTAAAGCCAACTTTAATGATCAACTCAGAGGAATATATAGACTTGAGTTGGACAGCATTGCACTATAACAGTACAGTGAACCTGAGGATTATCATTACAGAAATCTATCTGTTTATTTGCGTTAAAAAACAATACATTTTCCATGTTCATCATGTTTATTATTAGGATTCATAGACTATGTAGGATGTCTGCCATCTAAATCCCTGTGAAGTAGCTGTTGCTATACAATAACATATTTGACGAAGCATATTAGTAGTAACCTATGGTTTGAATTTATGTCTTGAAACCAAACCGTGTCATAAACAAACAGCAAATGTCAAACAAATCATTATTTTCACTAGAAAAATGTCTACTGGACAAACAGCATGCCACACTTACAGTCCAGGAAACTCACACCTCTGCAAGGTACAAGCTGAAGAAATGAAAGTGAAACACAGTGAAGAAATGAATGTGGTTTTCTGAAACAATTGGACACAGAATCTAAATAAATTTATATTTTACCTTTTTTTTTCAGAGAAGCTTAGGCTAAACAAAACTCTTTAATTGAAAGAAAGCATTCAGGATACTTTAAAATTCTTTAGAAATTCAGGATACTTTATTTGTCTAGGTTAAATTGCACAATTTTTTTTTTTTTTTTACAATTTTTGTGTAATATTGAATTAATGATTTTTTTTCTTTAAACACTGATAATCATTCTTAAAGTTTTATTAAGATCTACGTGTTATTTGAATGTCATTCATCAGGAACAGGATGGTCAGGTATATTTATGCTCCTCAAAACATGTAAATACGTCATGCTGTTCAAAGATCAGGAATGAAAAGACACACCCTCTGTAGGCTTCCTTTATTAACCCACACTAAAACCTGGCTCAAACAGACTAGTCAAGTCATTCCTGAGGTAAGCTGTGAGCAAATTTTACTGTATTGTTGTTGTTTATTTTAGAGCAACTACATAGTCATTGAAAGTAAAGAGACTTACATAATTACCCTGAACTTAATGAACTACTGATACTTTACTGTGATGTCATTTATTTTAATGATCTCAGTCTGTGAATGATGTGTAACATCTAGATATTCATATGATAGGTCTTTAAGGTCTTTTTACATAATGACTTTATTAATGACTACTGTACTTTTTCACACACACACACACATATGTGTGTGTGTGTGTGTGTCTTCATTCTTTAGAATTTGTATTATATTGTTAGTTTATTGTGCATTTTAAAGTCTTATGAGCTGTTAAGCCTCATTGCCACAGCCCAGGTTCAGTTCCTGGGCAGCGAGCTAACCCAACCGCTGAGGAGTTAACTCTCAGTGCCGGTCCCAAGCCCAGATTAAATGGGAGGGTTGTGTCAGGAAGGGTATCCGACGTAAAACCTGTGCCAAAACGAAACATGTGGCGACCCCAAACATGGAGCAGCCGAAAGAAAATTATCTGTTAAGTCTTAGTCTTCAGTGTTGCTCTAGTGTTGGCTGTTTTCACATCAAATGTCTCCTTGGGGATTAGGAAAGTACTCTACTGCACTTTGACTTTACCTACTATTCATTTACATTTAATTTCCTTTTTTCTTGTGCAGTGATCTGAATATACCTCTGTAATCATCATCATGTGGGTTGAGAATGATTTGCTTCCAGGAATTCCCTGTCTCGAGAGCTATTCAGAGCCTACTGATGGGAAAGTGTACCGAATGTATCATGGTACCTCTCCACTGGCTGCTGCCCAAATCATGCTCTATGGCTTTAGTCAATCTGAAGATGGCATGTTAGGGCGTGGTGTGTACCTCAGTCGAGATCTGAATAAGGCCAGTAGATACCCTTTGAATCTGCATGAGTTCCAGAGAGTTGTTATAGTTGTGAAAGTCAATGTTGGGAGAGTGAAGAAAATCGATTATCAAGGTCATCCAATGCAGAGAACCTGGCATTATCATGGCTACGACACTGCTTGGTGTCCTCCTGGATGTGGCATGGTTCGAAGCGGTCTGGAAGAAGATTGTGTGTGGGATCCAAGACGTATTGAAGTCATTGATATAATTCGTCCAAAGTCAACATCAGGACCATTCCATGACTGCTAAATTGTTGTGAAAATAATAATAATAAAGATAAAATCAAAACAAAATTTCAGGTGTGAAATATTATTATTGTTATTAATAAAGAACTAAAAGCATCTTCACTTTTTATTTTATTTCTTTCTGGATTTATAATGCACTTTTTTACTGCACTTAATAACACAGTTTTTTTTTTTACAGTGTGGGAAAATTTTTCATACATCTAATCATTAATTACGGAAGGTTAATTACCTTAACCAACTCATAAATTTGCTTTCTTTCCTTTAATCTTTAAGACAAATCTAATTCAGTTTTAATCATTAAAATAAGAACATACAAAAAACATACTAGGTAAATTGAGATAATTGATTTAATCATTAAACTCACACAGTTATGCTTAATCAAATCTATGGTGATCTTAAGGTAATATAACTATATAATATATATATAAGTTTACTTTAATCATTACCTAGCCTCATTTTCATAAACAATGTTGCCTATCTAATTAATTGTCTTACCTAATCTACTGATTATCTGATTATCTAATAATCCTTTCAGTATTAATGACCTTTTGTAATCATTAGTCAACAGCTAAACTTATAGCAAATAGATGGAATTAGCACAAAAAAAATAGACATAGAATCAGGTAAATTCTGAGTAGGTTGTTAGATGTAAAACCATGTAAGGAACCAGTTGGCTCATTAAAAGGGGAAAATAGGAAAAAAATGTATAAAACTACAAAAATAGAGATGAGCAAAACTGGCTGAGTCATGGTTAGTTGGTTAGTTAGAATTATTCTCGAACTTTCTCGGCGTTTGTGGTCTGGCTTTGGCGTAAACAACCAGAAGAAGGAAGGGCATAAGCTAGCATATATCATATCATATCATATCATATCATATCATATCATATCATATCATATCATATCATATCATATCATATCATATCATATCATATCATATCATGGAGCTGGCTCCACTAAAACAGAAAAACATGTTGGAGAAAATTCAGAATCCTTGAGCTTAGGTGTGAGAAAACCAAAACAGTCTTATCTGACATGACACTGACTCGAATGTTCGAGAGAGAGAGCTTAGGATCATTTTCTAAAAGTAAAAACTAATGTTATTAGTTATCATTATAATACTATACCACAGACACATACCACAGACAACAGCAATACATTATATTTAATATATATAATATATATATATTAGTGGTTTAGTGTTCTAACGGATCAGACTATGTGTAACATTAAGATACATGTATTATCAGACTGTTTGATCAAAAATCAGAAAGCTGTGGGACTATGAAGTATAAATTACAGTATAGTTACAACTTAGCAATCATCTCTCTTTATAAAGATTTGCCTCTCATGTCTTTGCTCTTTGGATCCGTGTTTTTCAACTGTTTAGTACCTAGAGTCAGAATTGCTCTAAGTACTCATACAAGTTAATACAAAGGCACTAGTTTTAATTTGTTATCATTTCTATAGTACTTGCACCGGAGCTGTTCTTTTATCAAACAAAGAAAACTTGACAATCAGTGATGTGATGTTATTTGTATTTTTCCTTTCACCAAATTCAGTGATCTGAATACAGTACTCCAAACACCATCATGTGGGCTGAATATGACTTGAGTCCAGGAATTCCCTCTCTCGCGAGCTGGTCAGAACCTGCTGATTGGAGAGTCTACTGAATGTATCATGGTACCTCTGCATCAGCTGCTGTACAAATCATGAGAACTGGTTTTAGACAATCTGAAGATGGCATGTTAGGGCGTGGTGTGTACCTCAGTCGGGATCTTAATAAGGCCAGTAGGTACCCTTTGGATCTGCCTGAGCACCAGAGAGTTGTTATAAGGGTGAGAGTCAATGTTGGGAGAGTGAAGAAAATCGATTATCAAGGTCACCCAATGCAAAAAACCTGGCATGATTATTGCTTCGACACTGCTTGGTGTCCTCCTGGATGCGGCATGGTTCCGAGTGGCCTGGAAGAAGATTGTGTGTGGGATCCAAGACGTATCGAAGTTATCGACATCATTCACCCAAAACCAACATCAGAAGCATTCTATGACTGCTAAATTGCTCTAGAAATTGTAGAATTGCAGTGAAATTGTCATACACTGTACAACAATAAAAGAGCTGAAATTTTATGCGTTGTTTCATTTATTGCTCTGAACATAAATGTTATCTCTTAAGTCTGTGTGGTTTACCTATTATCAGTAGGGCGTGTCTTGGAACAATGATCGCTGTTCACTTTATTAAAAACGCCCGTACCCAATGAGCCACTCATGTGGCAGCAATGCAATGCATAACATTCTGCATAACGTTACTGTTTATATTAAACTTCCAAAGTAGTCAAAACAGCCCATCTGGTTTCAACCACACTACAATCACTGACGCAAGTAAAATACTGAACCTGAATTTTCAGGCTTTTATGCAATGTGCTGCTGCCACATGATTCATTAGATAACTACATACTTGTAAAGGTGTTCCTAATAAGTGGACAGTGCGTGTATATTAATAACTAAGATCAGAAATATGAGAAAGCCATGAAAGTACAACCCCTATGCATAACCTATTATTACAACTGTTGAGATAAAATGATAGCCTTTTTTAATATTTTCGATTTGAAAAGTTAAGCGTAGTACACAATGTAATACATAATGTGTAACAGGAACTTAAATACTACAGCTCCTACAGCTCTTAGAGCTGACATCAACTGATATATGTATATTAAATTATGATTTATTTATATATTAGTATTATTAATTCATCTTTACTCTCTTTTCTTCGGTCTGTGTCTTACATGATTTGGTATTAGTGTTGTTTTTTGTTGCTTCATTTCCTGTGGAAATTTCTAAGCACTCTTAATACATCAGCAGAGGGAGTGACTCATATTTGTCTTCATCCAGGCGTATCGTGGGTTTACACAAACTGAAACTGAATACTGTACATTTCTTGGAAATGCACTAATAAAACAAGTAAGTTTATCTTAACAATACATCTAAACTTGCATATACCCAGTATAAATCTACACAATGCTGTTGTACAAACACAAATAATACAGCAATTTCTTCTTGTTTATATTCAGATTTTGTAGATTACATTCAAACTGCACGGGGTAATGAAGCAGATTCACTTTTACCTCCCTCAACGGATTTTTACCGGGGATTACAGCAAATGTTTTATTCCCCTTGTAACGCAGCAATTTGCTAACAATTACAATATTTTATTCATGCATGTTATGCATTCATATTTATTGTACATCCAATTGTTGTAGAAAATCCACAATACAAGTCACTTCCTATTATCAGTTTCGATAAAGCAGCTGCAAACACTTGCACCTTCACCTCTCACATCTCTTTATATTCATCCTGACTGTTACAAAGCAAAGATAGTGGAGACTCCATCCATAAATTTTTACATAAATATCATTTTTGTTTTTCAATCATTTTTTATTTTTATTTTTTTAGAGCTGTGAATGAAAGAAAAAGAATGAAGCACGTAGCTTCTTAGTTCTCAACAGATTACAGTGAGTAATTGATAGAAATGAAGGATATGTGTGTATAAAATGAAGAGTTGTCATGTATAGGGCTGTCTGATAATCTCACCAAGCCATTTAATGAGCCACTTCTAAATTCTGGCCCATATACCCAGTACAAAACTACACATTTCTGATGTACTTAGCTCAAATAAAACTGAACAATCTGTTTCTTGTGTTTAATTTTGTAGATTAAAGATTTTGAAGTTAAAAAATAAAACTCAAAGGTACACTATATTATAGACAAATAATCAACACTGGGCTGGTGTGTTGAAGCAGATTCACTTATTTGTTGATTCTAAGGATGAAGCTATCCTACAGAAGCTAAACAATGAAAAATGCAGAAATTTTAAATTATATCATATACTTTAATGATCAACTAATGCCACATTCACATTAATGTCATAGTCATAATTTCTAACATGTAAAAATCACTTAATTTATTTCAAGAGCTTTGTTTTCTCATCTCCTGTTGCATAAGTATGATTCACAATTTTATATAGTTTCTTTATATAACACACTTTACAATACCAATAATCTCAAAGCACCTAGAAAAACCTCAGAAAAACATTCAGATAAGGAAGTGGACACCCTGAGAGAAAGCAAGTCCTTTTACAAATAATCATGAATTACTTGCAAGATATTGTGTAGTGATAAAGACACACATGATCACACAAAACAGTACACATTAGGCGATTAGTAAACAGTGATTAGTGAATCAAAGAGGAAAAAGTGGGTGACAAATCACTTCTTCATGCAAGCATGCTTATTCATGAAAGCACATATAGCTGCCTTACAGACCCAGCACTTCTCCACAGTATGGGTGTCCTGGGTCTGCATTCCACAACTCTTGCAGACTTTCCCCTTTGGCTCACCTGCCTCTTGTCCTGGTCCATTGTCTTGCTGCTTTATAAGACTCTCCAAAGAATTCTTCACAGCAGCATCCCCACAGTGTGCTATACCTACAACCGTGAGTCGTTTAGGGTCCCATACACAGTCTTCCTCATGTCCGAACACAGAGGCGGGCAGCCAGGCTGTGTCGTATCCTTGCTGATGCCACGTGGTCTGCAGTTGCATGCACTGGTTGTCAATCCTCTTCACCTTGCCCACTCGCACCTGCAGCTTGAACACTACTCTGTCATTAGGAGCACAAAATGCTGGGTAGCTCGAGGCTTTGTTAATGTCCCTGCTGCAATAGACACCTGCTCCAAGGGTTCCCCCAGCTGAAGGCTTGAACCCGTTTGTTATTATAGCCTGGGCATTACTCTTGTGTGTCCCGTGGAACATGGTGTAGCCATGGCTTTTTTTGGGGGCCTGGCCGGGTTGCAGCTCCTTATATGTTTCACAGCAGGCCTCCCATCCGCTGAATGTGATTGGCATTGTTGTGCTGTTCTTTCTGAATATGAGCACAAGCACGTTTAAATAATATACATGAGTGTTAATATTGTATATAAGAAAGTTAACACAAAATGACAAAAAAGGGAGGCCTGGGAAAGCCCCAGCTCTGGGATGAGGATGGTGTCAAAGAGATCAAGCGGGTAATAAATATACAGCTACACTTGTGTGTGATTAATGGGGCAGTAAAATGTCAGCTTTTCTTCACACCTAATCTCTTCTATTGAAGAGAAGAGTTCGAACTAAAATGGATCCTAAGGTTTTGCTCTAAGCAAAAAAACCAAACCAAAAAAATCTATCAGCTGTGCTATCAGCCAACTTTGGACTGGGGAAAAAAACCAGAACACACAGAGGAAACCCCCAGAACATGCAAATACAACAAACACAAGACGTAAACCAGCCCCCCAAAAATCCCTGAAGGTGGAAATCAAACATGCTAACCATTAAGCCCCCTACAAAAAAAGTGTAGGCTGTATCCATGACATGCCTGGTCAATACAGAATTTTACATATTTGTCTCTGTCATGCACTATTTAGACGGTCCCTTCCTGACTTCTTCATATACAACTTTCGTTTCTGAAAACTTTCGGTTCATCCAGTGGGAACGTTATAAAATATATTATATTGCAGTTGATTCTCTGTCCAGAATATAGACGTATACACATGAACACACCCTTACACGCCTGTATAATTACTGTACGTTTATTTCTTGAGAAATAGCAGAGGATCGCAAATGTCCAGCGATATAAAGGGCAAGGAAACACTTCATCAGGGGCTGCATTAATACAATATCTCAATACAATAATACAATGGTGGATGAGATGAACAGCTGGAATTTTGTACCAAAAAATAAATATATAAATAAAAATAGCCCCAAAACAAAATAAATAGCCTACCTGATGTTTCGTTTATTATCTTTTCACCTGCAAGTTAAACCCATATTTTCACTTTCGTTTCTTCAGCTCGCGCTGTGTGGACGGTAGGTGTGGCTTTTGTCTTTCACCAGAGTTCCATGTTTAGTCTGTTATGCTGCCTGACTCACAGAAAAATAAAAAGCTGGAATATTTCTGGAAGCACAAAAGATTCCCAGTATGATTCATATCCATATTGTTTGTCTAAGTTTATTTGAAAGATACAGGCAGAAAGCAGTGAAAGCAGCATTCGGTACAGTGCAGAGAATAAAAGAAACGAATAAAATAATAATGACAGTAATAATAATAATAATAATAATAGTGATAAAATAGTACTACTACTACTACTACTAATAATAATAACAACCCTTTAATGTCCAAAGCAATGGAAAAATTCTTACTTTGCATTATTTATTTAATTCGTTCAATAATAACAACAATATATAACTGTTTTTTTAACAGTTATTATTTAGATATTAATTATTTAAATATAGGCCTCTTTCAAATGGTCACATAGGACATTAAAGGGATAATAGTGATAAAATACTACTACTACTACTACCACTACTACTCCTAATAATAATAATAATAAAAATAAGAAGAAGACTGTATTACTGATGTCCCAGGGCCTTGGTTACTGATTGGCCCTTGATGAGCAAAGATCTAAACTGAATGGCTATTACATGAAGCCATAATACTTATCATCATTAGTGAGTTAAAAGAGTTATTAGTGTGGGACTGAATGATGTAGGAAGTGAAAACCCCACCATCAGGATTGGATTCATCGCAAATGATAAAATAATGCTATTAACATATACATTAACATATGCATAAAATACTTTTTTTTCTTGATAATTTGAGTTTTATGTGCTGGAGCATCCGTTTACATTTGGAGCACTGTTGTAGGTATGATTTTTATTATTATTATTATTATTTTATTGAGGCGCAGTAGTGCTACATAGATTGTAATCAACACAGCCTCTGGACTAAAAGTCATTTGTGTCATGTGTATGCTGTTTGAAATAAAATCCCAGCAATATAAAAAGCCATCCTTTATCCTTGAGTGGGGATATATACGAGAAAAAACAAAAAGCAATAAAATTATTACTATTAATAATAATAACAACAACAACAACAACAACAACAACAACAACAATAATAATAATAATAATAATAATAATAATAATAATAATAATAATAATAATAATAGACAGTAGCAGGCACTCTCAACATTGAAAATACATGAACTTCAGTTTGCCCTTAACATTCTGTATAACAGATAGAATAATGTAAGGCTAATGCTGAGTTAGTATATATGCATAAAATAAGTACAAATAACAATACCTGAATACACTAAAAAATTATAAAAATAGGGAAAAGGGATTGAAACAAATGTACACCTAAGGTAAAGACCATAAATATTGTCTTACTACATGAAATGTCATATTCTCTAACTTTAACCCAAAGGATGTTAAAATCAAGCACATAAATGCTGCTACAGTTAAATTTGACCTAAACCCCATGAACTCGATCATTTTACACAGACGTAGCAGGTTTTGAGCAACATGGTAAGCATCAAACGTGGCAAAAGACACCATCATAGAGGCAACTATTGGCACTTTACATATCTAAAATAGTGCTGTAAAATTACAGAGCGTTATAACGATGCAGCCTTTTCTTCTCTTTCCCAGGCTTTCATCACCGATATGACACTGAGAAACTGACACACTGGCATATTGACAGAGGGCAGGTGTGCTTCCGACTGATGCTTAAAGGGCCTCCAGTGTCTGAATAATACCGAGAGGAAGCAGGAAACTCAGCAGCCAGGGGTAACTCTGAAGAAACACACTGATCGCGGAGCACTGCTGCAGGGCATCTAGAGGATAAAAGGAGGGAAGACTTTTCTAAGATCTTACCATCTAAAAAAAATCCTATGCATCTAAAAAAACATATTTGCTGTAGAAACAACATTTTTGTTCACTTGATTGTTATTTGCCATACTGTTCATCATATTTATCTGATTAAATTAATAAAACAACATTAAAATAATAAGAAGAATTTGGTACTAGTTAATGAACATAGGACAAAATGTACATACTAGTGTATAAATGTTTGTAACAGCTTGAATATTTAGAATCACTGTCCACTCTTTTTAGGAAACACATGTACACCTGCAGATTAATGCAGTTATCCAGTCTGTGGCATGTTTCTTTGGTGCCCAATGGGATGAGAAACTGCTGATCTCATATGACTTTATTGACCAACAGCCGAACAACCACTCTTTACAACAACAGTGAGCTGACAAGCATCTCAGGATGCAAACACTGATTTGGTCACACAGATTTTGTTTTAGATTATGCATTATTAAACAAACTGGTCAATCTGTGGTGAAAAACACTGGCAGCTGTGGTTGCTAGAACTTTATTACAAAAAGGATTGTTACTGTCTATCTATCTATCTATCTATCTATCTATCTATCTATCTATCTATCTATCTATCTATCTATCTATCTATCTATCTATCCCCCTTAGAGGGAAGCATCACTGCAAAGAAATCCAAAGTTCTTTTGACTGATCAATTGTTCTAGGTTTCATATTTCAATCCGGATTGATGTGATAGATAGATAGATAGATAGATAGATAGATAGATAGATAGATAGATAGATAGATAGATAGATAGATAGATAGATAGATAGATAGATAGATAGATAGATAGATAGACTTTATTGGTCTCTTCCATGTGACCCAACAACTTATTAATACACTTTCCAAATGTTTTTCCTGTAAACAATCACCCATCTGTATTTATAGTAACAGAACATAGATACAAAGGACACAAAGACATTCAAAGTTCTCCACAATGTAGTACGTAAGTAGTTACTTACCCACGTTGACAAACAGTCTCTTGTCCTCCTTTGTCACTTTGCATATAAATGTTGTGTTCTCTGTAAGGGTGAAGCGCATCATGGTCAGTTTGAACCCATACGGTTGCAGCTCCTCCACGTAAGTGTTATGCCTAAAGCTGGGATCAGGCATCGTCCCAGAGACGTTGGTGTTAATGATGACCTCTCGTCTGCCCTTGGACATGGAGAACTCAAACTCAGTGTGGTAGTCTGGTTTAGGCTGCAGTGGGCAGGTCACTCTCAGATCATTATCTTCCTCCTGACACACTGTCATTTCCTCATCACCGTTGTCATCGTCGTCATCATCATCATCATCATCATTATCATCAGAAAGAATAGGGTTCATTAAAACTGAAAAGCGCACACACACACACAATTTAATAGCTTAGGGTGGTGTTTTGGATTCCAACAACAATCACAGCAGGGGTTTCTCATTAGCATGTCATAATTAAAATGTTTACTATCAAATGTTTAAAAGTGTTTCTAGAGCCACAATAAATGCATACTGCTTATCCTACACAGGAAGCCTGAAGCCTATTCACACACACACACACTATGAACAACTGAGAGATGCCAATCAGCCTATAATGCATGTCTTTAGACTCAGGGTCCCTGGGGACAACATGCAAAGTGTGTGTACACAGGGTGGAGCAAGGACTTGAACCAATCATTTCCAGTTAATAATTTGTGTCCCTGAAATGAGCTTCTCCCCAGACAAAACAGAACTGTCCAGTTCTGATATTTCTGTGTCAAAAGTGCCTTCCAGGGAGTGAGGTTGACTGGTAGAAAGGGCAAGCTTTGTGTTTTGAAACTTCTCATTACAATTCTGTGAGTAGGCTATAAAAAACAAACTGCTCGTCGAGAACATGAGGTAAACATCTTCCTATGTTCCATTAACCTTTAGACACATTAATGAGCTTTTAAAGCATTATTAAGAGCCTCTTACCTGACAAAGTAACAGTCCATATAAGTAGCTTTGTTGTTAGCTGTATATTTGTGTCAAAAGAAGAACAATATAAAAAAATCATAAGAAGAGAAAACAAAATAACACTCGTTAGAAACAATGCAGTGTTTTAAAAGAATAAACAGTCATATCTGTAAATTTACATTTCAGTAAGGCCTATGTGGTCTATGCATGTACCGGAATACATCATCACCAGCTAATCAGCTTTATACCTATTTGACACACAACCTGGCTAGTCTGATTTATTCACTGAGAAAAACATTTGTCACGCCAAACCTGTCCTTTCAGCAGCCTCATCTTTCCAGCTGTGTTCCTTCAAGGGCACTGCGTTCTAAATAAACAGCAAAGGAGGGCTACAGCTTCGTGAAACGGTTCTGTAGAGCTGTGTTCCGCAGCAGATCTCTGATCAATCTGGAGATTTCTGTGCTGCAGT
This sequence comes from Hemibagrus wyckioides, assembly GCF_019097595.1. Classification (NCBI taxonomy): domain Eukaryota; kingdom Metazoa; phylum Chordata; class Actinopteri; order Siluriformes; family Bagridae; genus Hemibagrus; species Hemibagrus wyckioides. The sequence continues at coordinate 14,215,200 of NC_080727.1, forward strand.
GCTGCATTTCTCTCTCACACACCCACTCTGCAGCTCTGCAGTGGACCGAACCAATTCGCCAGCAAAGGGGGAAAGGTGTTAGACGGGACGCAGAACTAGGGTTGGGGGGGATACCACTGATTTTCATTTCAATCCATTTCAAGCATTTTATGATTTTTGTATTACAAGTTTAAAAACAATCACTACATTGAGTAGGAAACGGTAAAAACAGCAAATATGCAAATAAAAAAATAAATAATAAATGGAAGCTTTTTCAAGAACAGCCTCCAATTATTTAGTATTTACATATTATTTATTTCATTATTTAAATATATAGTACATATTAATTATTTAATTATTTATTTACATATTGTACTGTATAAACGTTTTATGCCTATGTTATAACTATATGCATTCATGTCTGCTTTAGTGGAACAGAGAAAATTAATCACTGTACTGAACAATTATTTTCTGTCCTTTATTATGAGTATTTTTAATGAGAAAATTAATTTTTTAATATGGTACAGTGCTTAACAAAATACTAAATAATCCCCTGTAACAGGAGGAGGGTTATGTTTTTTTTTTAATTACTGTATAAAAATGTTTAAATATTTTGTGCTGAATGATAAGACATGCAAGTGTCCATTGAGCTTCATTCATTTAAGATTCTCATGTAAGCAGTGATCAGCTCTCTGTCTTTGAAAGATGCATTAATATGTTTCATTCTTGGCATACACCTGAGGTTACCTGCTTTTTTATAAATGACGGAAGGTGCATTATTTTGGATTTTTTTTGTGCGGCCAATTGCAACAGCACCAGCAATGTTCAAACACACACATAATGGTAAAAAGCAAGTTTGGTTCTGATTTCTTTATGGCCCAGTTTGTATCTTCGTGCTGCTAATCACAGACAGCCATGTCAGGTAGTTATACAGGTTATGCAGGTGTACTGAACATAAATGAAGTGGATTATTTACTTCTCCATTCTTTTTATTTTCCCCAAAATGCCTTTGGAGGAGAAGCAGGAGAAGCTAAAAGTAGATAAAGTACTCATTGTTCTCTAAGCTTAGTATTTTTGGCTTCAATAGAAGAGCTTTCTGATTCTCCGTTTTTGTATTCAGAGGAAATCGGCATGAAGCCAGCAGGGCTTAAAAATTATGAATGCTCTCTGCCTGTAAAGATGTGTGTGCGTGTGTGTGCGTGTGTGTGCGTGTGTGTGTGTGCGAGTGCGTGCGTGTAATAGTTTGTTGTGCATCTTTCTCATTACACCACCTGGATAATGATATTATGAAATTCTCAACCCTGGTTTCATTGTCGGTTTATTACGTATATCGTGAAAAGCCTGCTGGTGATTTACAGGTTTCACCTCAAACTAAGCCATGAACCAAACCGAGTAAACATACATCTGTTAAGAAAATTGAATGCGCTTTAAACAAATTGTGAATGTAGGCCTTGTGTTATTGCACAATAATATGAAAATGTATATTTTATAAAACCTCTGCTTTTAAATATGACACAGACAGATAGTGGGTAAATTAATTCCACTGGTTTACTTTGAATTGTTAATTTCCCTCATGTGATGGTAATGACAGTGGGGATCTGAGAGGAAGCATTTTGCATTTGAAAGGATTCTAAAATAAGACCTGACAACACATAAAATGTAGAGTATAGACACAAAATGTTGCCTTCCCTGATTAAATTAAATAAGTACATCTCATTGTGTTTTGAACAGTGCCTGGATCATCATGCTCTATAAGTCAGTTAGAGGATGACACAGATACATAGATACACACTGGAAATGTATTTATGTGATCTATTCATTTGGGTAAATTATATATTTGCATTTATCTAGCTCAACAAATTTATTTATCCCATCTCTGTTAATAGAGCAGTATTTTGTACTGATTGTGTTATTGTGGGGGAAAAAAACAGATGTTTGACAGAAAATCATGATAATTAAGCAAACCAGTAATGTACGGAATAACCATGTGTTTCACGTCATGCGAGAAAGACTTGAGAAAAGCATTTCAGAATGAAAGTGCACATGCAAATTCAAATAAAGCCATGACATCATATTAAAAATTAATTAAATTTTAAGTAAATTTATTGAAATGAATGTGGAGATCACATCTGCAAAAATGAAACCACATGCTCCACATCTGAAAATAAATAAAGCATTTCAAATAAATAAATTAAATAAATAAAACTGGTGATGCTGGAGGTGTGAAGCAGCACCATTACTTGCTGTGCCACTGTGTCATCAAGTGTGATTTTCATAATAATAATGATAATAATAATAATAATAATAATAATAACAACAACATGAAAATCACACTTGATAAAGCAGTGTGATAAGACAGTGACATAGTGAGTAATGGTGCTGCTTCACACCTCTAGCATTCCCAGTTCAGTCCTGAGCTGAAGTTACAGTCAGTGTGGAGTTTCACACATTATTCCCATGTCTGTGTGGGTTTCTTCTGCTTTCCTGTAAATGCTCGCAAGCAAACTGTAAATATTGTAATGTATTACACTGTGAATTGTAAATAATTGCCCTCACAAAACCCTCATTTATTGTACTTTTGTCCCACATATGCACCTTATAATCTGTCACTGTGTGTGTGTGTGTTTTTAATATTGTATTTTCTCTTATTCTTTTTTAAATTCAATTTCTATCTTGATGCTTCTGTAATATAGCATGCTAACAACCATGTAGTAAAGTACTTTAAAATTGAAAACTACGCTCTGTGTATTCTCACACCCAGTCATCCTTTGATTAAAAAAAACTCTGCCCTACTTGTGAAAATAAAAACATATGCAAAAAATTTCCAACACATTTTACATTTTTTTAATTAAACAGAAACATCGAATAAAACTTCCATTGTAAATTTCACATGTGGAAGTCACTAAGCATGCCAAAATGTAAATCTTACACCCAGATGAATACAGCTGAAAGGCTGAAAAATGTTGACATCAGTTGTAAAAACACTCATTGACCACATGGGGGAGATAGCTGCATTAGACATAAGTTACAGTATAAAGACCAGCACATGGTTTGGTTGTGTCCACAGATTGTTTGCACATCACTTGTTTTCCTACATACAATGAAAGAAGGGCTTACTTGTTGCTGATGTTAAATGATTAGAATTTTTCAATGGAGAAAATTCTCCAATGTTCTCCACCAGTATACATTTTATATAACATAACTGACCACAGGAAGTGATGTTTTTGGATGTTCAACAAAAAACACAACAAACAACAAATTAAAATAACACTTTTTTTATTTAAAGAATTGACAAAATGATGATGTGTAAAGCTCATCAGGACTTGGGAAACTTTTTGGGGTGGTAACAGAAACTCGGAAAAGATTTGCATGCCTCGTCGAGTAGAAATGGTCACATAAAGGCCAATTACAGTACGTTCCGATATGCAAGTGGAGTGGGCGTGGCGTCTAATGTTGAGGGCGTATCTTAATTTGCATAATCGGCGATAGTCATAGAGTATGTAGTTCATTGCTGGTGCAATTTCTTGGTGTCTACTGACATTTTGTCGACACATTGAACCAAGAAATGCATTATATATTAAAATAAACTGAGGTTGTGTTAGTTTCCACAAAATAAACAACTACACTTGCTCGTTTTAATCATCCCTTCCTCGCGAGCTATTGAACTCCACCCTCATTTAAATACGTGGCTAATTTTTTAATCATCCAGATAATCTCTTCACATTGCAAGGGCAATATATTCTATTTAAAGTCGAATAAACAAAGTAACTAGGGTTTAGGGCTTGTCCGATTGTAGATTTATGTATACAGACTCAGCAATGAGTGTAAGATCGAGCGTGGACACTCATCGTGTTTAATGCACTGGAGGGGAAGAAGAGGGGAACTGTCCGCGCGCGCAAAAAGGCTAAAAACAGAATAAAGGAAAGCAAAAAACAGTCAGCAAATACCATCAGAGATCGCAAGCTCTTGTACTGTTATTGTGACCTGTAGCTCATTAATCTCGGTGTCCTGTGCTCGAAGCTGCCCACGCACAGCTGAACAGACAGACAGCGAGAGAGAGAGAGAGAGAGAGAGAGAGAGAGAGCGAGCGCTTTTTCATCCAGTGTGAATTTAGAGAGCAGCACTGACTGAACCGGAGAGCACGCGCGCTTTTCATTTTCCGATCGCGCGATTGATTAAATCGCCCCGATAAATGGGACTCTGGACTATTTCTCAGCTCATTACCTGCTCATAAAGAGAGATTATGTTCACTGTGGCTTTCCAGTTTCCTCTGATCGCCGTTCTTGCAATATCAGGTAAGATCGGTGGTTTATTTTCTGTTCGGAAGGTTACTGTGTGGTGACCGAAGTGTTTTTAGGTTGGGTTTGAATGCACATTGAATAAATCGGTAAAAAAAACCCAGAAGGCAAACTAGGCTCACTGCCCGGAAAAGCAGAGCATCATGCTGTGTGATGCTGCTTAATGAATGGTAGGTTGTAGTTGCGAGCTGCATGAAGAAGAGAGGAGGATGCTGCTACTGCAGATGCGTATAAGTTCCAGCTGTTTCTCTCTCTCTCTCTCTCTCTCTCTCAAATGTGCAAAAAGTAAAAAAAAAAGCTTTGTTATATTTTGCACTGAAGCAACAGTAGATTTTGTTGCATGCATTAACCTGCCAGTAGGTGTTGATTAATTCTCTCTGACAGCAGCTCTGAGAGTAGTTTAGCTGCAAATCATAGGTTTAAAGGCTATTATTGCCCTCATTCTAATACTTTATCGTTTCTATGGTAACAACTCATTCACAGGGCCAGGCAAGGTGGACGCTCAACATAATATAAGCCCACATGAAACAGGTTTTTAAAAAGTACTCATATTTAGCAAAAGCAACAGCAGAAAGCATTTATTAGGACCAGGTTCATTTAACATGAACATGAGTCTCCAGTGTCAGGAGTTTGTAACAGTACGTTGTGACACAAAGGATTATTGACTTGAGAAAAAAAAAGAGATGCTGTTCACTATTTAAGTGATAACTGGTCTAACAGACATTCCTATAGGCACACATACATGGGCAAAGTGTGATGTGTCAGTCCTAAAGGAATATATAATTGCAATCAAATTGATGTTGAAGAGAAATAAAAAAAATAATAACTCCACTGTGGTCAGATTATCTTCTCTTGCAATCAGGCCACATCACAGCACCACATTACTGATTCATTTCCTATAACAGAATGGCCCCATGACGTTTTATTCCTTACATATAGAGGTTTTTTTTCTTTCTGTCTTTTATTCATTCAATACAGTAAAGTCATCAATGCATTTTATATGATTTACGCTTGGATGAGCTAAATTTAGTGGTACTTATAATCATATATATAATGATACGATATATATATATATATATATATACAGCCTACATTTCAATTATTAATATGCCACTTATATGTTGTACAACCAGTGTGTTTCTCCGAATATATCACATTACAGCATATCCTTTAATGCTTTGCTCTTTTCAATCTCGTTTCTCTAGTATGAATGTCTTCCAACACATCACAACACATCACCTATGATTAATGTTAGTTTTACTAATGTATGTTTGATTAGCATCACAGTGTTTTGTGTTCATTTGCTCGATGTACTGGAATGTTTTCGTGTTAGGTATCTATGAGATATTGTTCTAACCAAGAGCGCTGTGTTTTTAAACCACAAATCCTCATTGAATGGTAATGCATTCTAGAAGCAAATACATTATGTATGTAAATGCGTATGCCAGTGAATGAGCCCCAAGTGTGAAAATGTAATTACTTATAGCAGGTTTGCACATGATTCGTATTGTTGACAAGGCGTGTCTTGGCTTATAAAAGCTTTTTTTTTTTTCCATGTTATTCTCCTCACTGAATAAATCATTCACACATTCTAAAAATTAGACAAGTTTAAAGAAATGAATTGAATTAATGAAAAAAGTACAAATTTCCCCCTCTGCACTAAGATAATCAGCTCATTATTTCCACTCTTTGTCTTGGATTAAATTATGACACGTTTGTTTTACTTCCTTCATCGATTCATGCTGCAGTTTACAAGCCTTTGCTCCTTCCAAGTCCCATAAGATTGCATTCCATCTTCTCTGAATCATACTAATGAGACTTAAAATAAGCTTTCCATAATTCCCAGGGGAACATTTCAGGAAATCAGAAAAAGAGAGTGATTAATCTTGGGGATGCAGAATAATACAGCTAGACGATGTCAAGTTTTATTGATATGAAACACTGAAATGGTGTTCCACTATATAAAAACTGGCAACGAGAGGAGTAATGGTTGTAATTTCAAACTCTGAGATTTCTTCCTAATCTTTATAGGTCTTTTTTGATTTGTTTTGTTGCTATTTTTTCATGTCACTTTTAGCTTAGGGGTCTGCAAAATGGCTTGGCGATGGAGTATGAACAGCTTGAATATATTTTTTTCTATATTTATTAGTTTTCTCTAGCAACAACTCTGACAGTAGATCTGGCAATAACTCAAATTGCAGCTTCTTATTGATGTACTGGTTCTAATACATTATGTTCCTATAGTAACAGCTAATTTACATGGACTTGCTTAAACGTATTAATAAACACCTTCTAAAAATGTATGGTTATTTAACAACAAGAAATAGTAGAATATTTTATATGGTGTTTCGTTTAACATTTATTGAAAAATTCTCCAGTGTCAGCAGTTTGTAATAGTCCAAGAAAAACAGTACAAAGTGTTTTTTGTGCCACTGAAGTATTGTCATGCCTGTATTCGTGTGCACACTTCCATTGAAACAGTCTCACTCACAAACTGTCTCATGCTAGTTGGCTTGAGAGAGAATTGTGGTGCATTAAAGTGAAATGAAAGGTGTCCAGTAACCTCAGCTTCCAATAACCTAAAAAAAAAACCCTCAAAAAGCTCCTCCTACATTAATGGTTAGAGTTATGTGATGGGAAATTGACATATGCCAGGAGAGTCCTGGGTTTGAGCCATGGAAACTGGCGCTCTGTGCCATGACAAGACAAGGCGGCGTCTTGACTGACGTGTCAATCATGATGTCTGCCAGTTCACAAGCCTCTGCCTGTAACATTAAGGTGTTCTAGTCTTTTCGGTGTGTTTGAATGCAGTCCTTCCAGGATTTCAGAATTTTTGTGATTTGTGGACAAAAATGCTTGATTTGTGCTGCAGTTTGCTGAGATTTTTGTGCTGTTATTGGTACTTGAATTGAAAAGTTACAAGCACATGATTATTATTTTAAACTACTACCAATGAAGACACGTAAGGAATTACTTTCTATGACAGCTAGACTCATGTTCAGAGCATGAGAATTGAATGAGTGTCGTAACTGACATGTTGTAGCCCAAATCTGCAGAAAATCTGTGGTAATTTTGAAAAACTGCCACCTCCTCTCAAAATTGCAGTGTTGATTTTGTGTTCATTTCTGTAATCGCAAAATTACAAAAATCTGGAGTGACTTTGAATGTGTTTTTCGGGAGGCGTGGCTTACAGATTATAAATTGAAGACAAATTGTGTTGACATGCAGCATCCTCATTGTGTCAGTCAACATATCAATGCAATGAAGAGATATTACCTCAGTGGTATAGATGGATAAAAATAGTCAAACCAGACACCAGCCAGACCGGGTTATCATTGTTCCAAAGATATGGTATCAATATGTTGCATCTAGGATCTCTATTCATGCCATTCTCACATCCGTTCTTGGTAATGTCACTGTGGTGACCCATTTTCCCCACTTGTTGATGCTGATGCCCTGAACTGTTTTCCATGGCGCATCTGATGTTTTGGAAATTGCTTTGTACCCCTCTCCTGGTCAATACTTTCTGACAGCGAGATCCGTTACGTGCTTTGCAAGCTCTTTGTGGACTGTGGCTTCAGCCGTCAGATGAAGGCAAGAGGAAAAGTCAAGAAAATCCTATCTTTATGTAAGATCTTTATTCTGGGTTAATCAGAAACACTTCACTGATGACAGGTGTACGATAATTACTTTTGACCATGTGTTAGAATGTGAACACAGTCGATTATTTAAAAAAAAATTTTACATTAGAAAAGCCTGCAATTTTAACAGGAGGGTGTCATCATGTCACTTTAGGAATCCAGTGAAGTGAAAGGAAATAGCTCTAATAATGAAAATGACAGCAATAAAACTGTGAGCCTGTAAGGTTTTATTAACTAATGACACCAGGTCATAATAATTTCTAATTATTTTTTAAAAATATAAAAGTATATTATTGACTTTAAAATAGCTCCCTGAAAATTCAACGACTCAGTACAGTGTAATAGGACATTTTGCCATGACATAAATTTATATTGTTTGCACTGAAGCGTTCAGTTCTAAGTGTTTTTGCTTTATTTGTGCTGACAGATAAAGGTATATTTCATCATCTGCCCCTTGGAAATTATTATAAAACCTGTGAACTAATTCTGATTATTTTTTATGAATTATGCAACAGGCTCAGGGTTTAATGTCAGATAGGAAAACCCCCCTTTTCACAGTTATATGAAAGCCTGGCTCAATAATCCGCTCAATATATTCAAATGCACATCCTGCACATCCTTGCTTCACAGGGAATTTGTGTGTATGTGTTTATTTCTGGTGTCCCGCATCATCTGACTGTACAGAGGATAATCCTGACCCACTTTTCGCCCTCTGGGCCTCATCAATCCCTCTTTAGCCTCTACTGAGCACGCTCTGACCATCTGTTACTCTCTGGACCGTTGCCATGGCGATATTGCACGACTTCTCCACGCAGATACAATGCACCAGGTCACAGGCCTTGTCGGAGAGACCTGGACTTGACCGTGGGTCATACTACTGATAAGCTATAACCTGCACATGGCAGTCCGAGCTACAGTAATCAGGAGCAGTGATTACGAAGACAGGGTAATCACAGAGCACTGCAACAGCCGAGCTCGGCAGTGCCAGATTACAAACATCCAATCACAGTGTTTTCTTATCACATACTGGAAAGGGTCTTTGGAGCAAAGTCATCCTTCCTCGTGTCATGTGAACAGCTTCGGTCCAGATAAAATCATAGATTGGAGGGATGTTATGGCATGCAATGACAGTAACACTGTCAAGTGTGACTAACCCTGCCTAATAGTATTACTCAGTGCGATAGCAGCTCCTACAGCTTCCTGGCACTTTGAATTAAGCATAATGTCTGGCTTAAGGCTGCCTTCTGTAACAGAGTGCCACCGTACTAAAGCACAATAACAGTCTCAGTGTAATTACAGGTAATATAATCTGATATCTTGCGGCTCCGATATTATATTCAACAGTGGAATCTTTTCCATTATTATTTAAGATTTATATACCAAACACTGTTGAATTCTCAATCCGGATTAGTCAGAATGTGTCGATTAATTTTCAGCAGCAACAGGGCTGACAACAGTGCAAAGCAAATCACAGAATTATATTAATTCTGAACAATCCCACCCATTCCTAACTGCTATTTTTGTTGTGTAATAAAGCTAATTACATGTTCAATCCCTAAATTTTGTCTGGGGGTTCAAAAATGTGCTTCTATCTATCTATCTATCTATCTATCTATCTATCTATCTATCTATCTATCTATCTATCTATCTATCTATCTATCTATCTATCTATCTATCTATCTATCTATCTATCTAAACAAACAAGCAAGCAAACAAAAAAACAAATCCAATAAATGCACTGTAACATGGTCAATTCCATTGTGGCCAGCTTTTGGTCATTGGGCTACAAGGAGTGCTCTCTTTTGACAGACATAAGCGTCCATGCTGTGTGCTCTCACTTCCAGAATCAACAATTTCAGCTGAGCTGTGTCAGCCAGCAGGTC